>NC_091482.1:65177328-65389681 GCF_036971445.1 Narcine bancroftii | reverse complement strand
TGAGACCACCACTTCCTCCACCATCCCAAATTCCATGTCTCGTTTGCTATTGTTACAGATCCAATGGCTCAATGCAGTAGAAAGCAGGGAAATGGCTGATGTGCAGGTTTGGCAATTGCCCGTTGACAGAGGTAACTAAAACCTACTCGTTCTGTTTTTCTCGCATTCTCTCATTTAGAATGCTTTCCTCTCTTGCTCTTGGTTTTATTCTCTCTCTCTCTCCTCTCCATTCTCTCTATCCTATTCTTTATCGTGTTTTCTCTTGGTCTCCCTGTCTTAGTGTTTACCCACAGTTCACTTTCATCCACACCTTTCTTGCAATGGTAACTCTCTCTCTCTCCATCTCTTTCTCAATACTCTCTCTTCCCTCTCATTCTTTCTCCCCTCCCTCTCCACTCTCTCTCTTTATTCTACTTTCTTTCATCATTCTTTCTCTCCCCTCATTCTCTCTCCCCTTCCTTCCCTCCCCTCTTTCTCAAAACTCTCTCATTCTCTCTTTCCCCCTCTCATTCTCACTCCCTCCCTTCTCTCTCTTTCCTTTTTCTATAACCGCCCCCCCCCCCCCCCAGTCTCTGAGATCCATTTCACCATTTATAGACGGTGCTAATGTTAATTAGTAGCTTTGGCCACTGATTATACAAGAATAGACTTCTCTGTTTCAGAACATCTTATTACACTAGGCCCTTGTGAAAGATTAACATCTGTATATCATATTGTAATGCTTTGCCCCACCACCATGGTAAATTTAAGGGAGAGCAGAAATCTGAAACCATTGGCAAGGTGAATGATCGCCTCTTCCCTATGTACCTTGCATTGGATTCATTAATGAGATAACGGGAGTTTGCCTGTATTTTCATTAACTGGTATCTCCTCTAACCAGAAACACAAGAAACAACCATTGTCAAGGGATCTTGCTTATTCCTCTACCCACTAACTCGTTTTGCCCATCTGCATGGATTACTTCATGATCTTTGTGTTTGACAATCCTTGTATTATGAATGCCTTGGTCAGCAGCAATTAATTTGGACATCTCTGCTGTAAGGAGATGCTTTAGGAACTGGGGTGGTTCATCTGATTGCACAAGTACAACCCGACGAAACAGTGTTCTCTGGTCCTCGGTGCAAAACACGCAGACACACAACTAGACAAAACACACATACAGACAGACAGTACAGATGCAGGACAATAAATAAATATTGTTTCATGAATATGAAAGTCTTGAATGGTTAGTGCGAGCAGTTCCTTTGGTCGTTCAGCATGCTCACTGCCCGTGGAAAGTTCTGTGTTCGTCCCTCACAGTAGCACAAGGTCTGGGCTGCCAATGTGGAGCAGCCTTGCAGTGACGGAATCATTGCTATTTGCGTGAGATACAGATCATCGCGCTGGTTCAGAGACTGGAAGTTCTCTTTCTTGGCTCATTGTCTCAAAGAATGAGGCCATTCCAATAAGTTTATGATAGCTCACATGTTAGGTTTTCTCCCTGGAACTTATTTTTCCCACAATTCCCAGGTAATTGGAAAAGAGTGATGTGTGCTGCCCCTTCCCCTCACCCTACAAACAAACAAGTTCAGTCTATCTGGCTTTTATGACATAGTTCTTGGTCGTCGAATTTCCTGCCTTACAGGGACACTACAGTTCAGTGGCTGGAAAGCAATTTGGGACATACTGAAAGAGATGTGAAAAGTGATATAGAAATGCAATATGTTCTTTCACTTCCAGAGGCAGGGAGGGTAAGGAGAGATTTGGGGGAACTTTTATAAATCATGGCAAATTTTGAAGGATAAAAGACGTGAGGGTCTGTGACGGGATTGGAGCAGAAGTAACATTTTGCTCAGTAAATGGCAGTAATTTGGACAGAGCTCTGTAAAAGTGTTGTCACAGACTGTGTCAAACCGGACGTGCCACCAATTAGCCTCACTCTGGACAATGAGGCTTCGTCTAAGCCCAGCTCCCTTACTGCTGAAGTAAAGCTGGAGGGCCTCAGCTGGTCAGGCAGCAGCCATGGAGAGAAATAATTTGAAGACTCGTGGCAGAGGATTCGATAGTAATTTCCAAAGGGGAGCAGGAGAGGGGGAACATCCACAGGGATCCTGTGAAGGTGCAGGAGACCTCAAGACAACCTGCATTCCTTATCTCTGGAGATTCCTCCAACCCACTTCGTACTTCTAATCCAGGCCTTTGATGTCACCTCAGTTGTCATGACAACAAAAAGAACCCTGAACCTAGGAAAGAGGAAGTGGTAGAAGTGAGGACAATTGTCACATTCAGAAGACAGGTACATGGATAGCAAAGATTTGGAGGGATAAGGGAAGAACGCGGACATGTGGGACCAGTTTGGGTGGCACAGACAAGTTGGGCTGAAGGGCCTGTTTCTGTTCTGGACTCGAGTAAAACACGAAAAGTCTGTGGGCGCTGTGGCTGAAGTGAAGCTCGAGTCCGAAGTTTTGTAACTTTTTCTGCTATGTAAAGTACATTTGACCTGCTGAGTTTCTCCATCATTGTGCTTTTACACTAATTGACTTGAAAATTATTCCCAAATGCAAAATGTCGACAGTCCATTTCTCTCCACTGGAGACAGAGCACTCAGGTGCCACATACCCAGGGACTGGAGTTCTTCAACCCCTCCAGCTCTCCCTCCTTCTGTCCTCCATTTCAGCAATTTTTAAATCCCCTGACTTGAGTCGAGCTTCCAGTCATCTGTTCTAACATCTCATGTGGTTTGGTGTCAAACATTGGCGATAACTGCAGCATATTGGGACATTTTGGCACTGTACATTAATAGCGCTCCATAAATGTGTGTCCTTGTGGTTGTGAGAGAAATTGGAGAACTTTTTTCCTGGATTGTCATCTTGTGTGCTGCAAGGTTTCATGAAGGCCACCACAGGACTGATGAGCAAGGCTGCCCACTTCCAATCTTACAGATTCAAGGCTTTGTTGTTGATTGAATTGGAACCAGGGTCGCACTAAAGGAGGGTCACCCTGTGGGGGTGGCGGTGATGAAGTCAGGGTCTGCACTGTTGGGAAGATGGAGAAAATTAAATGATTTAAATGGCTGAAATGGGATTTGAATCAAAAGGAGGTTTTGCTTGTGTCGTGTGTGCATTGTTCAGAATAAACCTGCTGCTTGTGAGCAAAGCTCTGCTGATTCCAATGACACAGTTCAAACAATTAGCTGGCAGCTTGCCAGGGTGGATTTAATTTTTTTTAATGTTAGTATTTTTAAAAAATTAGACATACAGCCCTGTAATAGGTCAGTTCAGCCTTACAAGTCTGTGCTGCCCAGTTTACCGAAACCCTGGGACATTTTTGAAGGGTGGAAGGAATCTGGAGTCCCCAGCGAAAACCCATGCAGGCATGGAGAGAACACACAAACATCTGACAGATGGCATGGGATTTGAACCCAGGTCCAGTCCTGTTCACTGGCGCAGTAAAGGCGTTGCGGTAACCGCTATGTCAACCGTTCCACCTGTTTCATGCCGCCGTGGATATACACCACCGTGGAACTATCTTTCATCTAATTTGTTTGTTAAAAGTTTAACGTCGGTGACTCCACCACCAGTTCATCACTGATTAGCTCAATGATCGGTTGTTGATTACTTTTTGACAGCGCCTTGAGGAGTTTGGGAGGCTTTGGCGGATTGTCAGGGAGCCAGTTCACGAAGCATCCAGGGATTTCTGTTCATCGCTCTTCTATCTCATCATTCCAGAAAAAGGACTCTCATTGCTCCTCTAACCTTGCCATCCCTGCTTCAATGAGACAAAAGGCTTCAGCTAACTCTTTCGTCAAAAATGTTTTTGGTTCTAGGTTTTTAGGTCCAAGTCTTCTTCCTTTAAAGCCAAATACAAAGTTACACTCAACACGGTGTTAATGGTAACATGATCTGATTTAAAATGGCGGACGGCATTCTCCTTTCTCGAGCCAACAAACCGTGGAAACCGTATGTAGACCACTTGCAAGTAAAAGTTGTCTGCAAGTCTTAACCTGGGAGGCTTACCGCACTTCTAACTTTTGAATGATAAATAGCAAAGGGATGGTATCCATTTACCGCCAAAAGGCCAAAAAAAAAGCCATACTCAGGGAGTGCTGCATTGTTGGAAGGGCAGTAATGTGGGAGCACCTCACTCTCAGAGGGCAGTAGCGAGAAGTACTCCAGTGTCGGGAGGGGCTGAACTAAGAGCTTGCTCCACTGTGGCCAACAGGGCTGAGGAAGGTGCTCTTTGTTCCAAATGCCCCCTTTCAGATGAAATGCTCGTGCACGTGTTGCATGCCGCTGGTGAGCTTGATGGTATTCAACGAGGAGCTCAGCCCACACTTTTGGCCATTCTCCTCACGTGAGCAAACTGATCACTACGGAGCGGGGAGGGAACTCAGCCGGTTGAGCAGCATCATGGAAGAAATAGAATGGTCAGCGTTTCAGTCTCCACTGTGGGGAACAGGACTGAGGAAGGTGCTCTTTGTTCCAAATGCCTCTTTTCAGGTGAAATGCTTGTGTACGTGTTTGATACATGTTTATATCACATGCGTTGTTTGATACAAGAGCCCCTCGTCTTGATGAGGAGATTGCGCCCGAAATGCCAACCATACTGTTTCTCCCATGGACGCTGCTCGACCCACTGAGATCCCCCAGCAGAATGCGCTTTGCTCCAGATTCCAACGTCAGCTGTCTCCTGTGTGTCTCCAGTTTCCAAATCCTTGTGTCCTTGTCTCCACACAAATCACCAACCATATTTTCCTCTCTAAGAGTAGCTCAAGCTCCTCCATGGGTTCCCAAGACCCTATAATGCTTTATTGTGCCTTTAGTTATAAAGCAAACCCTATGACAAATCCCAAATATTGGGAGCTCTCAGTTTTTTGTTCACAACATGAGTTGTCAGAAAATCATTACTCTGGAATCTGTGGTTCACCAGACAGAAAATGCGATGATAAGACATCCAAATGAATGTGTTTGATCATTCCATGTTGCTTTGTACTCTGCCAGGGTCAGGGGCCAAGGGGATAGTAATAATCTAATCAACTTTACATTCCAATGTCCCTGACATAAATCACATAAAAATGTAATAAACACTGGCTTGTTGTTCCCAATCACAATCCAGAGTATGAGGGCATGATGGGTTACTGTAGCCCTGCAGAGAGCTGTGGTAAGAGCAAGCGGCTTATCCTCCCCTTTCCTCTCTCTCACACACACATATCTGTTGTCTCCTATTTGTATCAGTCTTTCCTCTCTCTTTCTCAACTCCTCCATCTCCCTCTATCTCTCACTCATTCATGCACTCTTTATTTGCCTCCTGTCTTCATTGTCCAGCTCGCTCTCTGGTGCTATCCTTCCTTCAGTTCCTCTCTCTTCCATCTCTCCTGCCTCACTCACTCTCCTCCCTCTTCCGCTCTCTGCCAACTTTTTCCACTCTTTGTATTTCCTCATCTTCCCTGTCCTCTCTCGTTCTTTTTGTCCATTCCTGTCTGCGTCACTTCGTCTCTCCTGGTTTCCTGGCTGCAGTACCCACGTTGAAGTTCTCTATGAAACCCCATGAGAGAAAGTGAGAAGTGTTCAGCACTGCCTTGCACTCACTCATCAATAATATAGTGTGCAGTGATACAAGACTGAAGGAGGCCATTTGGCCCATTGTTCCTGTGCAAGAGCTCACCAATTAGTCCCCTGAATCAAGATTCTTTTATAGTCATGTAATAGGACAAAATGTAATATTACATGAAATTACCTTCTGCCTGCCATAAGGCAAAGTGTTGCTATTAGTGTTGTGTCTGGTGTCCTTTAGTATAAGAGGGAATGAGAAGCAAAAGAGAGTCTCTTCAGAGTCACTGAGTGTCCGTGGATAGTCTCCAACGCTCCCGCTGATGTACAGACCCCTGTCCGATCTGTCGGCCACCCTAGCTCCAGATCTTTAACCCATAGAACATTATAGCACAGAAACAGGCCCCTTAGGCCCTTCTAGTCTGGGCCAAACCATTTCTTTTTTGCCTAGACCCACTGACCTGAACCCAGTCCATAGTCCTCCATTCCCCTCCCATCCATGTATCTGCCCAAATTCCTCTTAAATATGAAAATCAAGCCCACATTCATCACTTCAGCTGGAAGCTCGTTCCACGCCCCACCACTCTCTGTGTGAAGAGGTTTTCCCCTAAATTTTCCCCTTTTCACTCTCAACCCATATCCTCTGATTTGTATCTCACCTACCCTCAGTGGAAAAAGCCTACCTCTGTCTATCCCCTCATAATTTTAAATTATCAAATCTACCCTCAATCTTCTAAGCTCCAGGGAATAAAGCCCTAACCTGTTTAACCTTTCCCTGTAACTCACTTCTGAAGCCTGGGCAACATCTTAGTAAACCTTCTCTGCATTCTTCATCTCAGTACTTTGATTTATGAATCCCAATATGCCAAAAGCTCTCTTTACAACCCTATGCACTTGTGACACCACTTTCAGGGAATTATGTACAGTATTTGTATTCCCAGATCCCTCTGTTCTACCACAGTCCTCTGTTTCCCTACTAATTACCATGTATGTCCTTTCTTGGTTTGCAACACCACACTTGTCTGCATTAAATTCCATTTGTCATTTTTCCAGTTGGTCCAGATCCCTCTGCAAGTTTAGAAAAACCTTCTTTGCTGTCCTCAACACCTGCTAACCTGCTGATCCAATTTACCACGTTATCATCCAGACCATTGATATAGATGACAAACAACAATGGTCCCAGCACCGATCCGAAGCACACCACTAGTCACAGGCCTCCAGTCGAAGAAGCAATCATCCACCACTCCTCTCTGGCTTCTCCCGTCCAGCTATTGTCGAATCCAGTTCACTACTTCACCATGAATACCTAGCGTCTGAACCTTCTGAACTAACCTCCCGTGTGGGACCTTGCCAAAGGCCCGACGAAAATCCATGTAGACAACATCCACAGCCTTTCCTTTTTCAACTTTCCTGGTAACCTCTGTCAAAAAACTTTACAAGATGGGTGAAACATGACCGACCACGCACAAAGCAATGTTGATTATCCCTAATCAGTCCATGGCTATCCAAATAATTGAATATATGATCTCTTAGAACACCTTCCATTAATTTACCTACCACTGATGTTAAGCTCACCGACCTATAATTTCCTAAAACCCCTTTGCCTACCCTCTATGAAGCTAGCGTGTGATCTTGTCCACCTCGATCTAATATCCAATCAAACCAGCCTCAGTCTCTCCAGTTTAATAACCGATGCCCCCCACAAATCATAAGGGTTCTACAGCAGGGGAACAGGCCCTTCAGCCCAATTTATCAATACTGACCAAGCTAGGTCCATTTGCCAGGATTTGGTCCATATTACTCTAAATCTTTTGTATCTGTGTATTTAATTTTTTTTTGCAATCAATGTTGCTGTCTAAAACATTTCTCATCTCTCTGTTCACACCAGAACTATTCCAGTAAATCTCCCTTATCCTCTCTTTGAGGCTTCTCATCCTTCCTAAAATGCAAAGACCAAAATGAACCCTGCACTCCACTTGAGCCTAACCAGTTATTTTATACAAATTTAATATAAACTCCATGACACTGCACACAATGCCTCTGTTAACTGATATTTACTGATCAGTTTCTCAACCTGCCCTACCAAAATGCTCAGAACTGCACCCTTAAAATAAAACCAGGCGTTGAAAACAGTGTGGAGAAGAGGTACCAGGGCTTCAGATCGTTCAGGTTTATGAATCAATTTTACAGTGAAGCCCGTTTACCTTCCCGGTTTCCTAGTCCTGCAGTGTCCTCTGGTGAGAATGCCTGTAATTGCAGTTGTGATGACAAACTCTTCACGAGCAAGGCAGAGAGGGAAAACAAACACAGACAAGCCCTGATAATCCACTTATCGCAATGCATTTGGCTCCTCAGGTGATGCTTCCTGTGCTCTCTTTAAACTCAGTGGGGCTTAGATTTTGCCCTTCTTGGAGAAATATATTATCCTACTAGATAACACACAAAAAAAATTCAAAGGAATAACTGGAAAATCTACCATTTTGACATCATCAGTATGTATAAGGTGGGGGGAGGCAAGTTTAGGGGAGATGTCAGGTGCAAGTTTTTTTTTTTACACACAGAAGTGGGTGCCTGGAATGCATTTCCAGGGGTCGTGGTGGAGACTGGTAGAATGTTCTAGTTCATTTATCATCTGATTGTACAAGTACAACCTGATGAAACAGCGTTCTCCAGTCCTCGATGCAACACACTGCAAGTCCATACCCCTCCATACCAGTCCAAATTCTTCTTAAATGTTAAAATTGAGCCCGCATTCACCACTTCAGCTGGGAGCTCGTTCCACACCCCCACCACTCTCTGTGTGAAGAAGTTCCCCCTAAACTTTTCCTCTTTCACTCTTAACCCCATGTCCTCTGGTTTGTATATTGCCTACTCTCAGTGGAAAAAGCCTACCTCTGTCTATCCCCTCATAATTTTTAATACCTCTATCAAATCTCCTCTCATTCTTCTGTGCTCTATGGAATAAAGTCTTAACCTGTTTAATCTTTCCCTGTAATTCAGATCCTGAAGTCCAGGCAACATCCTAGTAAATCTTCTCTGCACTCTTTCAATCTTATTGATATCTTTCCTGTAGTTATATGACCAAAACGGCACAAAATTCTCTAAATTTGGCTTCACCAATATCTGATGCAAGCTTACCATAACATCCCAACTCCTACACTCAATACTTTGATTTATGAAGGCCAATATGGTAAAAGCTGTCTTTGTAACCCTATCTTTCTGCGATGCCACTTTCAGGGAATTATGTATCTGTATTCCCATATCCCTCTGTTCTACTGCTCTCCTCAGTGCCCGACCATTTACCAGGCATGTCCTTTCTTGGTTTGTCTTTCCAAAATGCAACACCTCACACTTGTTTGCATTAAATTCCATCTGTTATCTGTTATATGCACTTTAATAAAGATCCTTCCTGTGTTCAGCCTGTGTCCAGACTCGATGCTCTTTGAACCCACCAAAATTTTTCCCTTCCGAAACAAAGGTGGATAAATATGCGTTGGCATTGCAAAGGTTCAAGAGGAGGTTCACACAAATGATCCCTGAAATGGAAGGTAAATTGTACAAGGAGGGTTTGAAGGCTCTGGGACTGTACTTGCTGGAGTTTACAAGAGCAAGGGGTGATCTCATTGAAATTTATTCAATACTGAAAGGCCTGGCTACCCTGCACTCTGTGACTTACGCCCTTCACTTTTGTATTTTTATCGACTACCTGCTGTAAAGTGAGTTGACTTGCCCGGATAATAAAGAAACCAAGATTTTCAGTGCTTTTCACGTGGGAATAAATGGTTCAATTCAATCATTCCCTGACTCATGGGACTCGGGAATATTAGGATGCAGGGTACCTCCCCTCTCGTTAGTGGGTGAATCATGCCACGTCCTTGTGGTGCGGAAGCATCAGCATACTTGCTGACTTCTCCCACTATTGCCCTTTAGAATTATCGAGCCGATTAGGTCTGCAATCCCATGGTTACAGTATGAGGAGATGACCTCATGTAGCATTCCTCAAAGATTGAACAGGGTGAAGATGGAAGGGGAGAGAGTAAGCACTTTATCAAAATCAACAATGATATCTTGTGCAGTGTAAGGACATGGAGACATGAACTTAGTGCTTGCTGATACGATTCAGGTTTTGCTCCTTTTAATACCCCAAGACACTTTTCATCCACTTTCTTTGAATTTTACATAGAACATAGAGCATTACAGTACAGGCCCTTAGGCCCCTGACGTCATGGGGATTCATATACACCTTCCCAAAAAAAACGAAACCCTTCCTACCTCGTAACTCTTCATTTTCCAAATGCCTCTATGGTTCCAGCCTCCATCACCACCCCTGACATGTAAAACATTTTAAATTTAGACATGCAGCTCGGTAGCAGGCCATTTCGGCACCCAATTTACACCCCATTAATCTACAGTCCTGGTATATTCTGAACGGACTATAGGAAAGGTGACAGGGGGATGAAGATGGGTGGGGTGGTTTAATGAAAATCAGAGAAGTGAATGTTAATGGAGGGTGCCCAGATGGAAGATGATGTGTTTCCTTCAATTTGCAGGTGGTCTCAGACTGGCAGGGCAAGAGACCACGGGCGGGGATGAGGTGCTCCCAGTCAGTGCCCAGTCTCTCCAATGCAGAGGAACCACAATGGGAGCACTGGATGCAGTAGATGACCCCTGAAGGTTCACAAGTGAAATGTTTCTTCACTTGGAAGAACTATTTGGGGCCTTAAATAGCTGTGAGGGAGGAGGTAAGGACACAGGCGCAGTATCTCTTGCAGTCACAGGGGTAGGTGCCAAGGGGATGATAGGTGTGGTGGGAGCAGTACTTGCAGAAGGCAGAGAGGGGAATATGTGTCTGGTGGTGGGATCCTGTGGGAAATGGTGGAGGAGGATGTTTTGGATGCAGAGGCTGGTGAGATAAGAGGAATCCTGTCCTTGTAGCGCGTGGGAGCAGAGTTGATGGTGGAAGAGGGAAAGCCATGCTGTTTGATGAAGGAGGACATCTCTGATGATCTGGCATGGAAAGCCACATCCTGGGAACAGATGTGATGGAGACTGAGAAATTGAGATAAAGGAATTGAATCCTTACAGGGGACAGGGTGTGAAGAAGTGGGTTTGTAGAAGTCTATCAAGAGTATGTCTCCCAAGGTGGAGACAGAGAGATCGAGGAAAGGGAGAGTGTTGCTGGAGATGGACCAAGTGAATTTGAGGTCAGGGTGGAAGTTGGTAGCAAAGTGGTTGAAGTTGACGAGCTCATCATAGGACAGCATGAATGTAGTGTCGAGGTAGTGGAGGAAGAGTTGAGGAACCTCGCCTGTGTAGACTTGTAACATTAATTGCTCCACATGGCCAACAAAAAGGCAGGTATAGTTGGGGCCCTTGCGTGAACCTTTGGATTTGGAGAGAGTGGAATGAGTTAAAGTAAAAGTTATTGAGGGTGAGAACAAGTTCTGCCAGCCAGAGGGTGGTGGTGATGGAGGGGGACGAGATAGAAACAAAGGGCCTTGAGGCATTCAGTATAGGGGAATAGAGGAGTATAGAGATTGGATGTCCATGGGCACACTTCCCGTAATTACCTGGCTAATCCCTGATGCCCTTAGTGAACAGAGATGCCTTATTTGGTCCCCTTCAATCATCTGGCATCTTGCCTGTGTTCAGCCAAGATTGAACCACGTCTGTCACAGCTCCAGCAATCTCCTCCCCTCCCTCCCATGGAAGCTTGCTTCAGTCATACCAGATGATTCAATTGATCTAATCCCTTAATTCTCTGGGATTTGTCTGTCTTGTTTAATATATTTTCAAGAGCAGTTTACCAGAAAGGGGAACATTCATACCCAGCTATGGTTAAGGATTGAAGCTACAAGCTATAATGGTCTAGATATCAGATTGGTTATGCTGTTTATCATAATGCTATTCTATTGACCCTAACCCTAAAAGGTACAAGGACTGCCTAAAGAAATCTCTTGGTGCCTGCCACATTGACCACCGCCAGTGGGCTGATAACGCCTCAAACCGTGCATCTTGGCGCCTCACAGTTTGGCGGGCAGCAGCCTCCTTTGAAGAAGACCGCAGAGCCCACCTCACTGACAAAAGGCAAAGGAGGAAAAACCCAACACCCAACCCCAACCAACCAATTTTCCCTTGCAACCGCTGCAATCGTGTCTGCCTGTCCCGCATCGGACTGGTCAGCCACAAACGAGCCTGCAGCTGACGTGGACTTTTTACCCCCTCCATAAATCTTCGTCCGCGAAGCCAAGCCAAAGAAAGATTCTATTGACAATTCTGGATGGATCAATGCCACATAACGATCAGTTCTGAGGGGTTTTGCATCCTGGTATTTTTTGGCTTAGTTGGTTTGTGTATCTGTGGCCATTTCAATGATAGCCAACCCCACCCCAATCTCACCTCCACTCCATCAATTCAGACCACCAATCCCAGTTGCCGATCCCAAATCCAAATCTCTCTCCAATTGCTAATCTGATTGGACTCACCCATGTCCACACCCCCCCCCCACCCTATTCAAGCCACCCACTCTGATCCTCCACCCAGCTGCCTGCACCTTGCCTCAGACCTGGACACTTCTCTTTGAGGAACAGGTTCAGCAGGCAATGGCAACTCTAAGACACCCCCCCCCCACCCCCACACTTTGTGGAAACAAATGAGGGCCCAGGAACTCCAAAGGATGCAAACCCTAGCCAAGTCCAAAACAGATGTTGCTCACTGAAGACATTTACGTGAGACCTTGCCTCAAGAAGACAGCCAACATCATAAAGAATCTCCATCTCCTGCTGCCTTCAGGCTGAAGGTACGAAGTTTGAAGACCTATCAGGAGCTTGAAGCTCCTCATACGACCCTAACCATAAATGACTCCAGGTCCACCAAAAGACTCTTGACCCATCAAGTTTTTCTTGCACCAACTGCAAAAATGAATATTGATTTATCTGTTATTTGTACTCACCTCTTTTTCTGTCTGTTGTAATTTAATTTATACTCGGAATCAGAAGTTAATGTTATGAAATTCATTATTTAGTGGTAGAATCGCATTGCAAAACATGGCAGGAAATTATAATTTAAAGAATAAATTAGTGCAAAAGAAGAGAAAATGAAGTATTGTTTTGGGTTCATTGTCCATTCAGAAATCTGATGGTGTTATCTGAAGGATTATCCAACAGATTGGACAGAAAACTGCTCTGAACAAAGAATAATCCAGGTACTTGCTCTCGGAGAGTCACCTGACCAGGCAGGACAATAATCTTTTCCCCATGTTGATCAATGTCAGCCTGCCCACAGGTGAGGCCACACCTTGCTATTGGCTCCATTGAATGTATACACATCTCACTACAGCCTCCCTTTCACTATTTTGGGCATACCTGAGCCCGGCCCCTCCAGCCGCCTGCTGTGTGAAGTCCAGCATGTGGTACAGCTGGCTCTCTTTTCCCATGGGAACGAATCCTAGCTCCAGTTCAGGTTGCAAGCGGTGGGGGATACTGGAGAGTCAGTTGTCAGATGTGTGCTGGTACAGGGTGGAGACCTATGGTTGGTGCATGCCTAAAGGACTGCTGTAATTTATCCGTAGGGGCCACCATAGCATTGCAATCAATTGTGGAGCTGCGCTTGCTGGTTACCGAGGGGTGGTGGGTATTGTGACATCTTTTGCTGCTTGTGAACTGCGTGTGATCTGGGTGCAAGAAGTGAGGAGTCTGAACACATTTCAACCACAAACAAGGATCTTTATTTAGACGTGGGGGAAATCTTAACAGGGGTTGCACTGACATGCGAGCACATGCATGCGAGCACATATTTGCATGCTCAAATACACACATGCATACACACACATGCATATAAGCGCACGCACACCCCCTGCACTGAGAATCAGGGACATCCTGAATAATGAGCGCCCAGTCTTTTACCATTGCATCCACCTCTGCCAACAGGCACACCTACCTACCGGGCCGTGCCTGCACGCATTCATACGCATTCCAAAGCGCATATCGCACACCTACAGCCACACGCCTCGACACAAATGCACAGGGGACTCAGGACTCCAGATGCTGTCATCTAGAATGAACAGAAACTCTCGGAGGAAGTCAGCAGGTCAGGCAGCATCGGTGGTGAAGAAACGTCAACATTTCCTTTCCTCCAACCATGACATAATTTGTAGAAGAGTGGAAAATTAGATTAGTGCAATGAAGTATAATTGCACATATTCACACACCACTTCACAAGGATGATTTCGGGAATAAAAATATAATGGAAAATTTGATATTACATGAAATTTCCTTTAGTGTACTGTGAAGCAGACAAAGATTCCCTATCAGCAGAAATTGCCCAGCACTCCTTACAGCCAGAGAAAGAGAACCAAAAGAGAGTCGTTCCCCCCCCGCCCCGGAGTCTGTGAATATCCATGGTTTCACTTCCAGCGCTTCCGCAGCCACACGGCCTTCAGTCTGAACCTTCAGCAACGCAAGCTCCAGATCCAAACCCCCAACGTGATCAGCACATCCCGGTTCCAATACCTGGTATCCCTTCAGTCAGTTTCAAGCCAGTCTCCAGCCTGGTGCGAATCCTTTGACCACAGTTGCCAGCAGCCCGCAACCTGCGTGGATTCCTCACTTCAGGTCACCAACAGCCCCGCCGCCTGTGTGTTCTTCAGCCACAGAATCCTACAACCCCCCCCTCCCTCCACTGGTCCACTGCTGTGGTTACTGTCCTGTGAGCCATTTCCTCTGCCCTACCTTCTCAAATAGGTGGGTGGGTGGATGGTCTCCCAGTTTTTTTTGTGCTCTGCACCAGTCCACCACTTTCCCAGACTCTGCAACCCCTTGAGGCTGCTTTAAAATAAACACGTGTTGGCTCATTTAATAGGTCATTTAAAGCCTATTTAGAGCCAACGACAGTCAGACTAGGCAGTTGGACTCTGGAGGGAAGTGCTGAGTCTTCACTCCCTGCTCTCCGTGGAAGCCCTGCCATTACAGCCGATCCGGCAGTTCTACAATTTTTATTTTTTTTAAAAAAGAACTGTTTGACAGCTCTTGTCCTGTACTTGTGGGAATTTAAGAGAAGGAGGGGGGAAGAATCTCATTGAAAGGCATGGTCAGAGTAGATGTAGAGAGCTTGTTCCCCATGCTGGAAGAGTCTCGGACAAGAGGGCACAACTTCATGTCTGAAGGGCATCTGCTTAGAACAGAGATACGGAGGAATTTCTTCAGCCAGAGGGTGGTAAATCTGTGGAATTTATTGCCACAGGAGGCCAAGTCATTGGGTGTATTTAAGGCAGAGATTGATGGGTTTTTAATTAGCCAGGGCATCAAATATTATTGGGAAAAGACCAGGCAGTGGGACAGTGGATCAGCTCGTGATTAAATAGCATGGCAGACTTGATGGGCTGAATAGCCTATTTTGCTCCTGTCATGGTCTCACTCATTAACAAACACATGTTCACTAACTCACATAAGCTTATGCACACATATGCACGTACCTGAAGACACACTTATGCAGAAAAACACACCTATACACTTACACAAAAACATAACAGACATACATCAATGTATGTATCTGACACATGCGCGGACCTGCACGCTTATCTAAGCATCTACAAGCACACACATAGATGAATGCAAACATACACAAGTTTCCTGCAACACACACACACACACCCCTCAGCTGGAATGGAGAGTTGGGAAGAGTGGACAGAGAGCAGGAAGGTGTGGAGGAAATACTTGCTGTTTTCTGCTCCCCTACCCTATCAAAGCTTGAGGCAGACTCAGAGTAGCTGATGCCCTATTGGTTTGTCATCTAATGTTCTAAAAAAAGATTCAGTTCAATTTGGAGCGAAGAAGGATGAGAGATGACTTAATAAAGGTCTACAAGATTATGAAAGGAATAAATAAGGTAGACAGCCAGCACCTCTTTCCTGGGGTAGGACTTCACTGTACAGAGGACTTACAGAGGAGTAAGTTGTTTTTTCTGGGGGCCTGAAATGCATGGCTAGTGGTGGTGGAGGCTGGAACATTAGGGATATTTAAGAGACTCAGACAGGCACATGGATGAAAGAAAAATAGAGGGTTATGTCGTAGGAAGGGTTTTTTTGAGTAGATTTATGTGTTGGCACAACATTGTGGGCTGAAGGGCCTGTACAGTAGTGTTCTTTAACCTATAAATCCCAGACAGGAGGGAGCATGTGGAATATCCTAGCTTTCTTCTCATTCTTTACTCAATGTGATCTCACACTTCAATCCCGGATGATTTGCTTTTTCCTATTTGGAATAATCAATCTTTACTCAGTACAGGTGCTTGGAATGTGGGGGTTACTGATCCCCTATAGTGATTGAAGTACAAGTGGACTCTCTCCCTCTCCCACCTTCTGTGCAATACATCCATGACCTCTCAGCCCCTGCCCAACTTCTTTCCCTTTCGCACAATTCATATTCCCCCCCCCCCCCTTCTGACTTTAGGGCCCCGACCCAAAACGTTGACTATTTCTGTCATGGACACTGCTCAACCCTCTGAAGTCCCTTCAGATTCTGGAATCTGCAATCATCATTTTGTTCCCAGTGTCTCACCAGATGGAGACCGACTGAGGAGCAGCAGCTGCTAGATTCAACGGTGAGCGAAGTGCACAAATCATTAACAAAATGGAAGGACATGATGGACTATTTTGTTTCACCAAAAGAGAACGTGATATTAGTTTTCATTGCACCAATCTAATTTTCCATGGTACTCGTCCATGAGGTGATGTCATAGTTTGACTATTTCTGAAAAACCTAAAGTCCTGACTAGACGAGGATTTGGGAAATTGCCCAAAGATTTATTCTTTGCTCAACTAACTTGCTGCTAAGCCAAGATGTCCTGTGTTCCGAGCAGTAATAAATACTGTAACACCTTCAACTTCTTCAATGAACCAAATAAAATCAAAGGTGTGAAAAAGAATTATCCAGTCGAATGATCCATTCCTCACGGGAAGTGGTAATTAGGCAACATCGATGTAATAGTCTGTTTCACTCCATCTCTGAAAATCACTCCATTAACTTTTATTTTGGGGACAGAGGATAACAGACAGGCATAAAGAACAATGAATCAACTCAATGGGTGAAGCAGCATCTATGGAGGCAGAGGGATGGTCAATGTTTCAAGAATAGCTCCTCATATTCTGCCTCGGTAGTTTGCAGCCCAATGACATGGACATTGAATTTTCCAACAATGTAACACTTTTCTCTCCTGGTCGCCCTCTCCTGCCCCCTCATACACGTCTGGCTCCATCTTCCCCCCTTTTCGCTAATTCTTCTCTGTCTCTGCCTATCAACCACCAGCCACAGTTTCCATCTGCCAGATTCACAAATATAATTGGTTGGCACAACCTCAGACTCACCTTGACCTCAGTGGATTGAGAATTCTCCGTGTCCCAGATGGAAACACTTCATGGCCCACTGATAGGGAACCACTGATCTCGCGGCTTCTCGATAGACACAGAGGCTCCTGTATAAAGGTGGCTGTTCCACAGCCCCGATACTCAGTGCAGGACAACCAAACAGTAGGGATATGGTATGTTCTCAGGTGAATAAAATTGATGCACCATCAATCACTGGAAATACTATTGGAGAGAAACCAATAGGCTTTTATTCACTTGAGAACTTAGCATATCCCTACTGTTCAATTGTCCTGCACTGAGTAACAGGGCTCTGGAACAGTCACCTTTATACAGGAGCCTGTGGGGAAGGGCCACAGGTACACTGACCAATAGGTGTGCTTGAGCAGATTATACATGACCGTGGTTTACCACAGACAGAGCAGTAGGATAGAGGTCGAGTGAGGAATTGCACACGATCAGTTAACCAAAGGAGCAGAATGTATACTCATTTAAATAGGAAATGGTTGTTTAACTGCTATTTTTTGCTGCCATCTTTCATGTTGTATGAAACCCATCAAAAACTCTGTGCTGTAGTTATGGGGCAACAGCGATCTTTTTGCCCATTCTACTCAGTGTGTTCATTGGGCCGATCGAGCTTCAGATGAAAGGCTCGGAGAGGCAGACAGTCAGAATTGTTCTCCCAGGGCAAAATATCTAGCAAAACCACAATGCTGGAAATACTCAGCAGGTCAAACAATGTCCTTTATATAGCACAGATAAAAGATACATAACCAGCCTTTTGGGCTTGAGCCCTTCACCAAGGTGTACCCAAGTTTCTCCAGCATTGTTTTTACTTCATTCATGGTGTCTGCAGGCTTTTTGTGTTTTACTAAAATATCTAGCACTGGATATTTGAGGTAGGGAAGCACAGGAGAGTTAAAAGGAGATGTGGGGTATTTTTTCTAAATCCAGGAGTGGTGGGAACCTGGAACAGGTTGCCAGACATAGTGGTGGAAATAGTCACGTTGAAGAGGCTTTTAGGAATAGGTCGAGAATAGAGGGATACAGTACGTCTCATATGCAGCCAAATAAGATTTAGTTTAATTTGGCACCTATCCTCCTTCTCCAGATTTTTGTCTTTACTTCTCTCTCTTTCCTTCTCTCCATCTACCCATTCCTCTCAGAAGACTGAGGATAAGTCTACTCATAGAGTGATTTCACTTGTTGATGATGTCAGTGTTGGAATCATACCCAGCTCCTGAAGTATCAGCCAACATGTCAAACCAGGGCTTCAAGCAATGTATGCCACCATACGTCGACCACCTCGCCCTTAAGGTGCCAGGGCGCATGGTTCTTCCCACTCCTGTCGATCCACGCTAGACGATAAGGACGCCGTCTCAGCTTGCCCATTTATTTATCTCAACTGTGTTGTTTTCTCATTTACATGGCTAGGACTTACTACGAAGGAAGTAACGGCCCCAGGTGAGTTGTGATGTACAGACTGAAGGAAGGTAATTGCTGTTCAAGATGAGAGGCTCTCTCAGAGACCAAAACAATGGATTATTCTTTATCTGCATCTGGTTATTCAGTGATCTCCTTTGTACCTGGGTGTTAGGAAACAATTTCTGATCTCCAGAGGAGTTGAAACAGAGGCTTAAAAAAAAAATCAAAGCCCAGCTGCAACATAGGATTGGAGCATTAGGAGGTTGTGAATAGAGTGAATTCCGGTTTTGGGAAGAGCAGGCATCAACAGGACTGTTGATTCCTCGCCCAGATGGATGAAGGTAGATTGATTGTGCTTTGCCTCTCAGCTCTTCATATAATCAGTCATCATTCATTGAAAGAGGCGAAGATTACTGACAGGGCAGGGTTGACAGCCTGTCACCAACTGTGCAAGAAGATAATTGAGAGCCTCCTTCTTGTACCCTTCTCTTCCCCAGATTGACAGCAACTTCTTTCCCCCAGGTTCCGTGGGTCCTGAGGTCCGTGAGAGAGCCGCAGGTGGGGGTTGCCAGAAAGGGCAAATGTATAGTTCAAGAGGTGGTGTTCTCCCCCTCCCCCCCTCATCACATGGACTTGCAGTTCATAACACCACACCAATGGTTAATTTGTGGGAGCTGGCATCTGCCAAAGGCTTTGGATGCAGGAAGTATGCAGACACGTGCCAGGGGTTAGCATGTATGTGCACACCAGTGTTTTAAGCCTCTCAGTGAAGGCACACCAGAGACGATGGAGGCAATAGACATTGATCCCAGTCCGGAAAGTGTGTGGCTTCAAGGGAACCCCCATGCCTGCTGCTCGAGTTCTGGTAGCAGCAGAGGTCATCGATTCAGGAAGTGCTGCCACCAGCCTCACCAATAAGCTGCTGCGGATTCTTATTGAGCCCCTCCTTCCATCATCCCTTGTATCAAGGCTCTCCCCTCTCCTTTGCCCCATCCACCAATTTTGGACAAGCTGTGAATTTGTCCAAATGCCTTACTTCTTCCTTCACACTCAGTTCTCGCTGCTGCCATCAGGAAAGAGGCGTAGGTGCCACAAGACTCACACCACCAGGTTCAGGAACTGCTGCTCCCCACCATCAGACTCCTCAACAACAAACTCAATCAGGGACTCATTTAAGGTCTCTATGTACTTTATTTACTATTGAATATTTATTTTCTGTATTGCAGTTTGTTTGCACTTCCTTCTTATTTATATTTCTTTTTTTGTATACATCCCTTTTCTTGAGTACAGGTTTTTGAACCACCGAAAAGTAGAAATTCTGCCCGGCCCGGCCCACACAGAAAAGGAATCTGGGGGGTGGTTGTCATGAGGACACATCAGATGCTAAGAACAAATTAAAATCAGAGGCAAAATATTTTGAGGTAAAACTACATGATTAAAACCCACTAAATTCAATAAAAGTTAATTTAATGTTTCCCCTATTTCCTACGTGATCCAGGAGATCCAATAAATCTAAACTTCGAGGTGACACATTTGCTTCCCTCAGGAATCAGATAGATTTTTTACACTCCAGTCACTTCATGGACGGTGATCATGGAGCAAGAAAAATCTGTAAGAACAACAAATCTGAAATAAAAGTGGAAAATGCCCCAACAGTGTCAATACTCTTTTTTTTAAATATTTTTATTAATATTTAAAGTATAAACAATTGAACAATTATACAATGAACAACATAATGAATAAAAAAGTTTACATTTTTTTTTTCACAAATACGTGCTTTGGATTTTTGAATTGTCTGTATTTTTAAAAAAATCCCAATCCAAGGAGAAAAAAAGGAAAGATTAAATTATAAATTTTATACAAAGTTTCTTTTAATTAAAAATTTTACAATTCTCTTTCTATAACTTTATCAATGTTTACATTATTCGCAGTTGAACCGTTATGTTACATTACCAAAATCCCCAAAACAAAAGAATCTTGTAAATCCTGACCACCAAGCGAAAAGGATACGTGGGAATAAGGTGACACTGACCTGGAACCAGGCAGCACAGCACCAGAACATCTAAACACCCCAATTCTTTAGGTTATGGCAACTGTCCATAAATGGGCCCCATGTCTTTTGGAAGTTAGAATCTTTAATAGCATATCTAATTGGAAATGTGCATTTTCTGTCTGATGGCTTTTCCGGTTTCAGGTCCACGAACACCCTCAACGATACCAGTTTTATTAAATGAACTATTGAATCCATTGCTGTCTGAGACTGACGGTCACGGAGAACTCCTATGAATGTGTGTTTTGGGTAACACTGGGCAACAATTTCTCCTCCCCCCCCCCCCCTCCAAAGGTGTGCTTCCTGAAAAACAATTGGGGATTGTAACAGACAGATTCAAGGTGAACACAAGATCCTTTCAGATTTACTTCAACATATAGGAAATTGGAGAAACAAACTTTTATTGAATTTAGCATGTTGAATTGCATAATGGCTGACACATTGCATAGTTTAACTGACCTCAAAATATTTTGCCTCGGATTTTTGTTTGTACTCAGCATCTGATGCCTCTCATGTCAATGTCCAACAATAGTCGGCCAGCATTGATGGATTCCACTTGCTTGAACCTGCTTTGCCATGGTCATAATATCCTGGTGAAACCTTTCACCATATTCATCACTGACTGTACCAAGATCAGCAGGGAAGACGTCCACATGCAAATGCAGAGAATGAATTTTCAATGACCAGTCACTGAAGCCGAGCATGCAGGTACAGCAGGCGGTTAAAAAGGCAAATGGTATGTTGGCCTTCATATCAAGAGGGCTTGAGTCTAGGAACAAGGATACCTTACTGCAGCTGTACAGGGCCTTGGTGAGACCCCCACCTGGAGTATTGTGTGCAGTTTTGGTCACCTTATCTAAGGAAGGATGTTCCTGCAATGGAGGGAGTGCAGAGGCGATTCACCAGGCTGATACCTGGAATGACAGGAATAATTTATGAGGAAAGATTGCGCAATTTGGGATTGTACTCGCTGGAGTTTAGAAGATTGAGAGGGGATCTCAGAGACATACAAAATTCTGGCAGGACTGGACAGAATGAATGCGGAAGGGATGTTTCCAATGGTGGGGGAGTCCAGAACCCAAGGCCATGGTTCGAGGATAATAGGCAAACCATTTAGGACCAAGATGAGGAGGAATTTCTTGACCCAGAGGGTGGTGAATCTGTGGAATTCATTGCCACAGGGGACAGTAGAGGCAGGTTCATTAAAAAGAGGGAATTAGATCTATTTCTTAAAGGTTACGGAGAGAAGGCGGGGATGGGGTACTGAACTTTAAGATCAGCCATGATCTCATTGAATGGCGGAGCAGGCTCGAAGGGCCGAATGACCTACTCCTGCTCCTATCTTCTATGTTTCTATGGCATGCTGCACTTCATGGTTGGGGTATGCTTGAAGTAGACTTAAAATGATAAAATCAAAACAATAGATTATATCTAAAAATAATGTGATAGGAAAATTTTAAAGTGATTTTGTGATCATATCCCAAAATTCATGAAAAATACATCCAAAAGTATTCAGGAAGAAAAATCTTTATTGTGCAGTGTAAAGAGTCTAGGCCTTTGTGATTGAGAAAATAACCATCATGCCATCTCCCTGATGTCTGGGCCAGCTCACGAAAGAGTTTGACTGTGACACCCTGGGTCCCATACAAGTAGAAACACGAAGCTGGGGAAACCCAGTGTCCTTTATATAATGAAGGTAAAAATACATAACCAACATTTTGTTTCAGTCTAGATATGGAAAAATGTTGGCAGGCATATAAACAGAATAAGGGAGGTGTGGTCGCAAAGGCTGGAGGTGACAGGTGGAGAAGGGAGGGAGGGAGGGAGGGGACAGCAGCAATCAAGAGGAGGAGGAATGACTAGATGAATAGAGGGAGGGAAGAGAACTGGAAAGGGGAAGAGGAGAGCAGGATAGCAGAAACTGGAAACGTTGATGTTAATGCCATCTGGCTGGAAAATGCCCAGTCAGAAAAATCAGATATTGTTCCTCCAATTTGTGGGTGGCCTTGATGGGATAGTACACAAGGCCACGGACAGACAAGTCTGGGAGGTCTCTGTCACTGGTGCAGACAGAGCAAAGGTGCTCAGCAAAACGATCTCCCAGTCTGCGCCCAGTCTCTCCGATGCAGAGAAGGCAACAAAGGGAGCACTGGATGCAGTAAATCAGTCCTGCGGATACACAGTGAAGCGTTGTTTCATTTGAAAGGCCCGTTTGGGGCCCCGGACCAGGTAAAGGGAGAAGGTGTGGGCGCAAGTGTGGCACCTTACTTTTACTTCCAATGCAAGGAGATACACAGTCAGGAGGCAACTTTCGTAAAAGGTTTGCATAATAAAATCAACATGAAGATGCAATATGTGCTGTCAAACAGAGAAAAGGCATCGATGATAATATAGAATTTGTAATAAACCTTTGGGGCCTCGTGGACCATTTATCAAACCTAATCCGATGTAATTTCTAATAAAAAATGATTGCGTATTTATAAAGAGCTTTCCAACAGGTGATTTTCAAAAATGAACGATCCAATTGTTAAAGCATTTGCAAATAGTGTCAACTGAATATGAGAGGGGATTGTAACCTGAGAATTGAATTCCAATGGGCCAAATCATTTTCCATTGACTGACACATCTTTCTGAATCCAGATGTGACACTTACAAACATAATCCTGACTCAAGATGTAATATTTTCCCCAAATGATTCCAGTGCTCTCTGCAATGAATACTGCAACCTGGTCTCAGTTTACAAAGTAGCAGTAGATATTAATCCATCATTGTCAGGTTTTTGCTGCTGAGAAATGTTTTATCAAAATGAAATACTGGTTTACACATTAGTTCTACTAACATTGAGACATTATCTCCTCAGTGTAGCTCAAGGCTCTTTATTAAGCATGCTATCTTTCAATTAAAGACGTGGGCTAGGGCAACTTGAGGTCAAATTCACACCCTCCAGTCAAGAAGATAATGTGTTGCCCATAAAGGCCACAATTTTTCCAAGGATGTGAGCTCTGCATTAATCAGGGATTGATCCAGCTTTCTCTTGCGGAGTCAGCTCACACTGGCTGTATTTATCAGATCCCCCACATCTAAAGCAATAGAAAAGCCACCCAACACTCAATCTAATCCATTCCTATTCTCATACAGCATCATTCCAAATGCCCTGATCCTGTCCGATCTGTTGGTGTCAAACCTGGGACCCTACCTCCTGTGTGGGAGGAAGCTGTGGATGATGCTGTGGTATTTTTTTTGGAAAGAAACAATCTGCTAGGAGATCGAGCAGACCATGAGGTTTGCACTGCCATTCAACCATAAGCTGGTCCATTTTCCCCTCAGCCCCACTGCCCAGCCTTCTCACCATGGTGGACAGCACCATTGATATAGCAGTTCGCACAATGCCTTAATAGCACCAGCAATTGGAACATGGGTTTGAATCCCACACTGTCTGTAAGGAGTGTGTATGTTCTTCCCGTGTCTGCATGGGCTTTCCTCCCACGGTTTGAAATGTACAGATTCATAGGTTAATTGGGTGGCATTGACTCTGGGCCGAAATGGCCAGTTGTTGTACTGTCTATCTAAATTTTTAAAAATATAAGCTTTGATACCCTGGCTGATCAAGAACCTATTAATCTCTGCCTTAAATATATTAAATATACCCAATGACTTAGCTTCCGTAACTACCTGTGGCAACCAATTCCAAGATTTACCACCCTCTGGCTGAAGAAATTCCTCTGCATCTCTGTTGTAAGTGGACGCCCTTCAATCCTGAAGTTGTTCCCTCTTGTCCAAGACTCTCCCACCCTGGGAAGCAACCTTTCTACATCGACCCCGTCCATGCCTTTCGATGATCGGAATGTTTCAATGAGATTCTCCAAAAATCCAATAAATGCTCTTCTGCTGCTGAGCTTCTCCAGCAGATTTACTCCAGATTCCAGCATCCTCAGAACTGATACGCCCCTGGGTGATCCCTGTCAAGAATCAGGGTGTCCGAGGCACCCAGGAACTGCAGAGATGACACGAGACTGGGGACTTTAGAGTCTAGATCAAGAAACAAGTTGCTGGAGGCACTCAGTAGGGCAGGCAGTGGCTGTGAAGGGCAATGGAAAGTGAGTGCTGGGGGGGGCGGGAGTGAGACTCTTCATCAAGACAATGAGGAACAAGCCACAACAAACCTTCTCTCCAGCTTCCCAATTATTACTATTTAAAATACATTTTCAAAATGCACATTTTTAAACCTCACCTTTTTTTAAAAAAAGGTTATCTGTGTTTTCCCAGGGTTTAGTTACAGCTCTGAGGATTGGGTCAAGGGCAGACTGGGAGGTTGATAGAAGTTAAACTGTGACTTCAACAGTTTTGTCTTTTTTTTTATTGGGCTCTTTCTGCTGCCTCTCAGCTGGCCAGATACATAAACCAGGCTGAAACATTCCACAGTTGCATATAATCCCTGGGGTCTTTAGAAATTGTTGCTGGGTGGATTCCAAGCTACTGTCTGCATTTATGGGCAGACGTGGTGCATTTCTTTAATGGAATTGCTTTGCCATGCAGGGCTTCACTGATCGGGGGAACTACTGCGAGAAGGCAGCATGTCTGAGCCGAGTGAGAGGAGATGAAGGGAGGCATCAAGGCTTGCCTTTCATTCTTCTTTGAGATTTCATCACTGATGCTTGATCTGACACCTTAAACCAGTGTTTTCAACCCATGGTCCACAGGCAAGTGGTGGTCAAACCTTTGATTGTGGGCTACATACAGAAAAATAAGGAGTTACAGGCCAAATTGTATTAAGCCAGGCAGTTTTCATCTGTGCAATTGAAAATTTATTTTCTCTCAAAATAACTGTACAACACTTCTGAACAGTTTAACTGTTGACACTACAGTAGTTTATTAATGTGCTCACATATTACAGTCGGCATTTCAGTATCTGCTGCCCTTCAATTTAAATGAAGGCAATAAAACTTGAAAAACTCAGTGCGGGAGTAAATATCAAGGGACAAGGCCGTCTCCCACATTCCTCCGCAACTCGCAGTGAACACAGTTCGTGGGCCAAGTGTCCACCTTAATGACTGTGATGCAATGTGTAACTCTGCAGATAGACTATTAATGCTAACAGATTCCTTGCAAATCAAACAAACACCCTTCCCCTTGACTTCTGTGGAAAAAGTATTCATTTCCTACCGTGTCTGAAACTTTCGGCACTCCCTTGCTATTTTTCATCTTTTCTATTCCGCCAGGTTTAATTAAGTGAGGTTAAAATAATTTTTTTTTAAAAACTGAAGTAAACATTTTCATTGATAAGTAACATTGCCGGAGGAGTCACGCGATGGAGTAGTGGCCGGACGGTGAACTCCAGCCCTCTCCAGAAAAGTCGGGAAAAACAAGAGAAAACACAAAGGCACAGAAATAAAAGTTACAGAAAAGTGAGTATAAAGGTGGAAAGAAGATGGCGACAAAAAAAGAAAAGTCGAAAGCAACGGTAAGAAGAGAGGAAGAGAAGACAAAGGAGGGAAAAGGTGAAGGCCTTACCTGTCCGAAGAGGCCCGCTGCGGAGAGAGAAACCCGCTCCCTCAGGTCGGTAAATAATGGACTACAAAAATGGCTCGCAGAGCCGAACAAAAGTGCGCAACCGCGCATGCGCGAAGTTTCGCGCATGCGCGATGCGAATGAAAAAAAACACACCGACGGGAGGGGGGACCAGCTGGGGAGTCGATCTCCACAGCCGGCAACGACAGCTGCAGAACACCTGCAGCAAGAAGAGACCACAGAAGACAATAGAAACAAGATAGAAGAGGAGGAAAGGGCACCAAAGAAACAACAGATGGTCAACCCAGAGGAAGAAGAAGAGGAAGAGTATGGTGAAATAGAAGAAGAAAAGAGAGGCAAGGTAAAGGATATACTTGCTCTTATTAGAGGATACATGGAATCATTTAAAGAATGGCAAACACAGGAATTTAAGGATTTAAGAAAAAGAATAAACAACACAGAGGAGAAAATAATTAAAATGGAGATGACCTTAACAGAAATGGGAAAAAAAATGGACAAGATGGAAGAGCGGGCAGTAGCAGCAGAAATGGAGGTAGAAGACTTAAAAAAGAAATTGGAGAAATCTAATAAAAAAACTAAAGAGACACAAGAACTACTAGCTCAAAAAATAGATACAATGGAAAACCATAACAGAAGAAATAACATAAAGATAGTGGGCCTTAAGGAAGATGAAGAAGGCAAGAATATGAGGGAGTTTATAAAAGAGTGGATCCCTAAGACCCTAGGATGTCCAGAACTACAGCATGAAATGGAAATAGAAAGGGCACATAGAGTATTGGCCTCTAAACCACAACCACAACAAAAACCAAGATCTATTGTAGTAAAATTCCTAAGATATACTACAAGAGAAAAGGTACTGGAGAAGACAATGGAAAAAGTAAGAGAGGGCAACAAACCACTGGAGTATAAAGGGCAAAAAATCTTCATTTATCCAGATATAAGTTTTGAACTCCTAAAGAAGAGAAAAGAGTTCAATACAGCAAAGGCGATTTTATGGAAGAAAGGGTATAAATTTATACTAAAGCATCCAGCGGTATTGAAAATATTTATTCCAGGACAACAAAACAGACTATTCGCGGATCCAGAAGAAGCACGAAAATTTGCAGAACAATTACAAAAATAGACTGAGGGAGGAAGACGGGTAATGAGAGTTAAAATGATCACGACTGATATGTATGTGGGTAAAGACAAAAATAGACTGAGGGATGAAGACGGGTAATGAGAGTAAAAATGATCATGATTGATATGTATGCAGGTAAAGAGGTATAAGAGTGAATAGAGACAATGAGCATACATGAATGTATCTGTACTTAGAGGAAAATATAGATAGTATAGACAAGAATTAATAAGGGAAGGTAATGGAATAGAGAGAATAAGGAGGGAATTAAAAGAGGGACCTTTGTGACATATGAAAAGTGAAATCTTTTCTGGGGGAGGCGGGGTGGGGGGAAATAGCGGTCACTGCAAAATCAGTTGACGCTTGCGAGTGGATTCGCAAATCCAAATGGAGAGGGGAGATGTGGTTGTCCGACAAGGGATAAAGGACAACTCAGGAGGTGAAGGGGAGATTGGGGATAAATAAGATAGAAATAGGAGAATAAGGAAAATGTTAGATGTTGTAGGAATGTTGTCTTATAAAGAGTTGAAAATAAGAAAACAGAAATGGAAAAGGAGGAAAGGTAATGATGGAAAAACGGAAAGAGAAGATAAACAAAATATAAAAGGGCTACGCTGAACTATATGTCTTTAAATATTAATGGAATACATAACCAAATTAAAAGGAAGAAACTACCAAATTTAAATGAATAAATGTATTCCATTAGAAAAAATAACATATTGGTTAAGAAATAACATTGAAATATTCGAACAAGTATAGGAGCCTTACATTAAATACAATAGCGAAAACCTACTGGGGACAAACATTACCTAAGTTGATGGAAGGAGAAGGAAAGAAAAGAATGGACTCAGTAGAATTTCTGGTGTAATTTTGTTGAATGACAACATTGTCTGACTGGCTTAATGCAACCTAGATTGTATACCTAAAATGGATGAGAGGGGGGGGTGGGGGGGTGGTTTGGGAGGAAAGGGGGGGGGGGAGAAAAAGTCACTGTATATGTGTGAAAAGAAATAGTGTATATCATGGCTAATGTGATTTATGGTGTGAAAAATAAAAAAATTTAAAAAAAAAAAAAAAAAGATAAGTAACATTGCCGCAGTCAGTCTAGTAGTTGTTCAAAATGGCAGCGACATCTAGTGTTGAAACTAAGTAGTGCAAATGTACAAACAGAGCAATTTATTGTTGGAGACTATGTTCTAACAGACCTTATTCCATTTTAATATTAAAATTCACCCTGGGCCACTTAAAAATGGGCAACAGGTCACAGTTGGCAGGAGCTGTAGTTTGGACACTCCATCCACAGGTAATCTGCAGAGACATGGCAAAGACAAATATTGCTAATACATGGGTGCAAAGTTGACCAAAAAAAAACCCAAAAATTTTCCCACTAAAACATAAAATAACGTCGATGGTCTGGGACAGGGTTCAACCAGCAGCAACTTGCCCCTACAGGTGGTCCAATGGTTTATTATAGGAGGTCCATGGCCAGTAAAGGAATAGTTCAGATGGTCATTGGATGGAATGAATGGTGAGGAACTATGAACTAAAATTTATTAAAATTAAAAAGTTGTGAAGCTGGAGAATTCTGAATTTTAAGAAGCTATTTTATTAGTGAGGCAAAAATCTAGCCTCCGATCACAGAACAGACAACACAGGAGACTGCAGAGGCTGGAATCTGGAACAAGAAACAATCTGCCGAAGGAGCTCAGCAGTAATGGACCAGAGCACTGAGAGTGCAGCGTGGAGGTCTAACCCAATCATTCTCAACCTTCCACCCCCCCCCCCCCACCCCCCATTCACATACCACCTTAAATTATCCCTTTCTAATTACAGAGCACCTATGAATGCCATAGATGCTCTGTGGTAAGTAAGGGATTACTTAAAGTGGTAGATGAGTGGAAAAACAAAGGTTGAGAACCACTGATCTAACCCTATAAAGGGTGGAGCTGCTGTAATGGCAGGGCTGCTATGGAACAGCTGAGAAAAAGGAGGGGAGACACGGCGCTGCTCTGCTGGGTTCTACCGCCCAGTCCAACTACCGACAGCTCAGTATAGATTAAGTGGCCTATTAAAGGAGTTGATGCTGGTTTATTTTAAAATCCTGTGACTGCAGGGTCTGGGGCCAAGATGCTGGCAGCTGGGATCGGCAGCAGCCTCAAGGGGTTACAGACTCCGGAGAAGCAGAGGACTGGCACAAGGCCCCAGAAAATGGGGAGACCATCCCACTGTTTGAGAAGGAGGAGCAGCAGAGGTGTCCAATGCTGGTGGACCAGTGAAGTTTATACAGGTGGCAGACTTGAGTTGAGGAACCCGCGCAGATTGTGGGCTGTTGCCAAATCCGTTCAAAGGACTCACACCAGGCTGAAGGGGTGCCGAGGGCTTCCTGGTCATGTTGGAGGTTTGGATCTAGAGCTCAGGTTTCTGATGGTTTTGACTGGACTCTGTGGCCTGCAGACGCGCTGGAGGTGAATCTGCAGACGCGCTGGAGGTGAATCTGCAGACGCGCTGGAGGTGAATCTGCAGACGCGCTGGAGGTGAATCTGCAGACGCGCTGGAGGTGAATCTGCAGACGCGCTGGAGGTGAATCTGCAGACGCGCTGGAGGTGAATCTGCAGACGCGCTGGAGGTGAATCTGCAGACGCGCTGGAGGTGAATCTGCAGACGCGCTGGAGGTGAATCTGCAGACGCGCTGGAGGTGAATCTGCAGACGCGCTGGAGGTGAATCTGCAGACGCGCTGGAGGTGAATCTGCAGACGCGCTGGAGGTGAATCTGCAGACGCGCTGGAGGTGAATCTGCAGACGCGCTGGAGGTGAATCTGCAGACGCGCTGGAGGTGAATCTGCAGACGCGCTGGAGGTGAATCTGCAGACGCGCTGGAGGTGAATCTGCAGACGCGCTGGAGGTGAATCTGCAGACGCGCTGGAGGTGAATCTGCAGACGCGCTGGAGGTGAATCTGCAGACGCGCTGGAGGTGAATCTGCAGACGCGCTGGAGGTGAATCTGCAGACGCGCTGGAGGTGAATCTGCAGACGCGCTGGAGGTGAATCTGCAGACGCGCTGGAGGTGAATCTGCAGACGCGCTGGAGGTGAATCTGCAGACGCGCTGGAGGTGAATCTGCAGACGCGCTGGAGGTGAATCTGCAGACGCGCTGGAGGTGAATCTGCAGACGCGCTGGAGGTGAATCTGCAGACGCGCTGGAGGTGAATCTGCAGACGCGCTGGAGGTGAATCTGCAGACGCGCTGGAGGTGAATCTGCAGACGCGCTGGAGGTGAATCTGCAGACGCGCTGGAGGTGAATCTGCAGACGCGCTGGAGGTGAATCTGCAGACGCGCTGGAGGTGAATCTGCAGACGCGCTGGAGGTGAATCTGCAGACGCGCTGGAGGTGAATCTGCAGACGCGCTGGAGGTGAATCTGCAGACGCGCTGGAGGTGAATCTGCAGACGCGCTGGAGGTGAATCTGCAGACGCGCTGGAGGTGAATCTGCAGACGCGCTGGAGGTGAATCTGCAGACGCGCTGGAGGTGAATCTGCAGACGCGCTGGAGGTGAATCTGCAGACGCGCTGGAGGTGAATCTGCAGACGCGCTGGAGGTGAATCTGCAGACGCGCTGGAGGTGAATCTGCAGACGCGCTGGAGGTGAATCTGCAGACGCGCTGGAGGTGAATCTGCAGACGCGCTGGAGGTGAATCTGCAGACGCGCTGGAGGTGAATCTGCAGACGCGCTGGAGGTGAATCTGCAGACGCGCTGGAGGTGAATCTGCAGACGCGCTGGAGGTGAATCTGCAGACGCGCTGGAGGTGAATCTGCAGACGCGCTGGAGGTGAATCTGCAGACGCGCTGGAGGTGAATCTGCAGACGCGCTGGAGGTGAATCTGCAGACGCGCTGGAGGTGAATCTGCAGACGCGCTGGAGGTGAATCTGCAGACGCGCTGGAGGTGAATCTGCAGACGCGCTGGAGGTGAATCTGCAGACGCGCTGGAGGTGAATCTGCAGACGCGCTGGAGGTGAATCTGCAGACGCGCTGGAGGTGAATCTGCAGACGCGCTGGAGGTGAATCTGCAGACGCGCTGGAGGTGAATCTGCAGACGCGCTGGAGGTGAATCTGCAGACACTCGGTGACTCTGGGGGGACTCTCTTTTACTTCTCTTGATCTGACGAGGAGAGAGTCTGGCAATTTCTGCTGATGGCAAATCTGTCTACCTTACACCAGACTAAAGCAAATTTCATCCAAGATCACAACTTTTATGACATGACAATAAAGGAATCTTGAAAAATCTCTTTCCCAAGATCCATGAAGAGGACTGTCCTGTAAACCCATTTGTTTTCTCCTGCCATTGTCTAACCAAGCCTTATCTCCTCAGACCTTTACCTTTCTCCCCTCGACTTTGATAATCCCTTACTGGTCCCTGTCCAAACCTTCCCATCCTATCCTCACTATACCTGCCCTCTGCACTCTTAGCTTGATGAAGGGCTCAGAGATGAAACACTGACCACCCCATTTCTCCTACTGATGCTGCTCGACCCGCGGAGTCCCTCCTGTGGAATGTTCTTCCGTGTTCATAGAACCATCCGGTGTCATTCTCAGAGGCCACTGGAATTTGCATTTTGTAAAGGGGACGGGCATTGAAAAGTCGTGTTGCATGGAAGATGCAGTAGTGGAGCACCATTCACATCACCTTCAATGTTTGGGTCATTCATCCACAAGCCTATATATTCTTCACTTGCCGTGAGAGTGCCTACTTCCACCACCCAGTCAGTTGGTGACTTTCATTGTGTCAGGATGCCCCAAGGTCCCTTAGAATAGATTAATACAAATTTGAAAAACCCTTAGATTATAGGATGATTGGGGAAGGAAGACTAAGTAAGTGAAAGTCATTGTTTTGAGATCATGGAGAAATGAGACCTACAAGAAATAGCAGGAGTCATCCATCTGACCCATTGAGCCTTCTCTGCCATTCAAAAGCCAAGCAAATATGTATTCACGGATATCTTCAACATCTCTCTCAAGCAGGGCATGGTACCCACCTGTTTCAAACAGACCTCAGTCATACCAGTGCCCAAGATGAGTGTGGTGACCTTCTTAAATAACTATGGCACTCATCTACAGTGATGAAGAATTTTGAAAGGCTGGTGTTAAAGCACATCAGCTCCTATCTGAGACATGGATCTGTTCCAATTTGCCGACTGTAGCAATAAGGCTATGGCAGATGTCATCTCACTGGCATTACACAAAGTCCTGGAACACCTGAACAGCAAAGATGCTCTTTATCAACTACAGTTTGGCATTTAACATCATCATCCCCTTAAAATTGATCAGCAAACTCCAAGAACTTGGAGTTAACACCCACCGGGCAATTGGATCCTGGATTTCACCTCCAGACCACAATCAGTGAGGATCAGTAAAAACATCTCTTCCACAATCTCCATCAGTACCGGAGCATCACAGGGTTGCACTCTTAGCCCACTATTCTACTCACTTTACACCTATGACTGTGTGGCTCATTATGAAGAAAAAAACCATTTCATAATTTGCTGACGATACCACAGTAGTGGGTTGTATAAAAAAAGGGAGAAAAAGGAGTCAGAACACAGGATGGAGATTGAAAACTTGGCCCTAACCTCACACTCAATGCCACTAAAACCAAACAGTTGATTATGGAGTTCAGGAAGGGAAAGCCAGAGGTGGATGATCCAGTGATCATTGGGGAATCAGAGATGGAGAGGGTGACCAAATTTAAGTTCTTAGGAGCCACCATCTTTAAGGATCTTTCCTGGGCCCAACACACCAATGGCATCATGAAGAAAGCACATCAGCGCCTCTACTTCCTCAGGAGTTTGCAGAGGTTTGGTAGGACATCAGAAACCCTGGAAAATTTCAACAGAGGTGTGGTGGAAACTGTGCTGCACGGCTGCATCATGGTCTGGTCTGGGGACACCAATACCTGAGCACAAACCCCTGCAAAAGGTAGAGGACTCAGCCCAGGACATCACAGGCAAATGCTCCTCACCATCGAGAACATCTACAGGGAATGTTGCTGTCAGAGCAGCAGCAATCATCAAGGATCCACACCACCCAGCACACGCTCTGTCTTCGCTGTTACCATCAGGAATGAGGTATCGGTGCCACAAGACTCGCACCAGCAGGTTTAGGAACAGCTGCTACCCCTCCACCATCAGACTCCTCAACGACAAACCCCATCAGGGACTCATTTAAGGGGTCTCACTTTTACACTTTATTGACGTTTTTCCTCTCTGTATTGCACAATTAGTTTAATGACATGTGTTTACATGTGTACAGTTTTTTGCACTTCCAATAAGTGGTGATTCTGCCTTGCCTGCAGGGAAAAGAATCAGGGTTGTGATGTCGTTTACGTACTTTGACAATAAATTTGAACTTTGAGCTGCTTGGTGAAATTCCATGGGCAAAATGGTCAAAGTTTTGGATCGAGACCCTTTATCAATGTGGCTGTAGATTCAGCTCGATTTAACTGCCTGTTCTCCATGACCTTAAATTCCCTGCTTACTCAAATGCCCATCTCCCTGTGTCTCAAACACACTTCAGGAGAGGGTACTTCTTCATTTGGGCAGAAAATTGCGCAGTTTCACTACTCTCTGGGAGAAGTAGCTCCCTTTTAGATCAGTCTTTTATCTAAAGTCAACAAAAAATGCCACCTCCATGAGACGTAGAATCAGGAATCTGAAGCCATGCACAATCTGCTCGAGGAAAGCGGTGAAGAGTTTTGGCTCAAAATGTCGACCGTTCTCCTCACCCCCCCCCCCCCCCACCCCACCCCCACGCACTGACCCACTAAGTTCATCTGGCAGATTGTGCTTTACCACATACCTTCGTTTCAGTACAAAAGGGAGAAATAGAAATGCACCACTGAAATCTGGATTCGGATAGCGGACAGAAGGGATGAACTAAACATGGAAAGCAAACAACTGCTTTTCTGGTTGGAATCCAACAGTCATGATATCTGCCTTTTTTTTAAAAATCAGGATGAAGTCAATATCAATTTGGGGAAAAAAGATGTGTAGAAGGTTTTAGATACAACAATCTCAGCTCAGCACATTTTTTATCCATGAGACAACTTTTTGGGTTTGACTGAGAACCAAGGAGTCATAGTTAGAGAAAATGTCCATCTAAATGACTAAAAAGCTTTGTAATGAACACTCTTTCCATTGAAATCCAACCTTTCCTGGGGACAAAACAAATTCTTCCAAGGAAATGTTTTGTTCAAGTCCATTGGAACTGAGCAATGTCCCTGGAAGAAGAGAATCCACATTTTGCTTAAAGCAAAAAATATTTTCAGTAATCAACACTAATCTCAACATTCTTGGGTTAGAGTTTCCCTTAATTAAAGTAAACAAGGCGAGGCAGATTGAAAAGGATTGAAGATTAAAAGGCAGGCTTCAAGCAATTAAAACAAATACCCTCGTGAACTAGAGCCGGAACACAAAACATCGGCAGAAACTGGTGAAGCGCCTCTTACAGTCAGAGAAAGAGCTGCAAAAGAGAGTCCCCACCCCAGAGTCACCGAGTGTCCCTGGATTCACCTGCAGTGTTCCTGCAGCATCACAGAGTCCAGCCCAAACCGTCAGCAGCCTGAGCTCCAGATCCAAAACGCTGACACAATCATGAAACTTTCAGTGCCCTCAGCACCTTCTCGCGTCCAGGTTCCAATACCTGGACCTGGTGCCCTTTCAGCCAGTCTGAAGTCCCAGTCACCAGCAATCCAGAGCCTGTGCTGTTTCCTCATCTCAAGTCGCCAACAGCCCGCCGACAATGTGTTCCCCAGCGCAGAACTCCTCACCTGTCCGCCACCATGGTCACCGTCCCATGGGTTGTCCCCTCTACTACTTCTCAAATGGGGGGTGGTGGTCTCCCCATTTTATGGTGCCCAGCAGCAGTCCTCTACTTCCCTAGAGTCTCCAACCATTTGAGGCTGGTGCCGATCATAGGTGCCGCCATTCTTGGGCCAGACCCAGAGGTCATGGGATTTTCAAAACCAACCAACCATTGGGTCCACAAGCTATATAAAGCCTGCACGGAGCCAATGCTGTTGGACTGGGCACTAGGACCCTGCGGGAGTGCTGTGACTGTTCCTCACGCTCCGCTGGTCTGCGACAGCACTGTTGTTAGAGCAGTTTCATCAGTGCTGTCATTTTTATTTGGTACAGCTTCTTATTTTTAAAAAAATTATAGCCTTTCACCCCCCCCCTCCCTCCCTCCCTCCCTCCCCTCACCCCACACCCCCGCCAAAGTGCTGGAGGAACTCTGCACATCTCGTAGCAACCAAAGGAGAAAAGATTTATTTTAAAACAAATCTCAGGATATCACCCCAGCAACCTTCAACGTCCAACACATCCTCCGCCACCTACTACCTGATCCCACAATAAGACACATTCCTTTCTTCTCCTTCCGCAGGGACCATTCCCTCCATGATTTCCCTTGTCCACTCCTTCCTCTCCATCAATCATCCCCTTGGGATCTACCCCTGTGATTGCAGGAGATGCTCCACTTGCGCCCACACCTCTTCCCTCACTTCCATTCGGGGCCCCAAACAGTCCTTCCAAGTGAAGGGTTGAGCCCTTCTTTCAGGCCATGAGACCTTCTTCAAGGTATAAGCAAAGATCAATTAGTGAGACCTGGCTACAGGAGGGTCAGGACTGGCAACTTAATATTCCAGGATACATTTGTTTTAGATGTGATAGAGCAGGGGGTAAAAAAGGGGGAGGAGTTGCTCTGCTTGTTAAGGAGGACATTACTGCCGTGAGGTGGCAGGATGGTCTGGAGGGATCGTCCAGTGAGGCCGTTTGGGTGGAATTGAGGGGTGAAGGAGGCATGAGGGTGCTAATAGGGGTGTATTACAGACCACCAAATGGGCCAAGAAAATTAGAGGAACAAATTTGTAGGGAGATAACATATATGTGTGAGAATCATAAGTAAGTGATCATGGGAGGTTTTAACTTCCCTCACCTTGATTGGGATACCATTACAGTTAGAGGGCTGGATGGGCTAGAGTTCGTTAAATGTGTTCAAGATTGTTTTCTAAATCAATTAGTAGAAGAACCGACTCGGGACGGTGTAATACTAGATCTCCTGTTAGGGAATGAGCTAGGTCAGGTATCGGATATTAATGTTGGAGAACAAATTGTGTCTAGTGATCATAACTCTGTTAGTTTTCGGGTAGTTTTAGGGAAGAGCAAGGAGGGGCCTAAAGTTGAGGTTCTGGATTGGAGAAGAGCAAATTTCGAAGGAATAAGAAGGGATTTGGGGAGTATTGAGTGGGACAGGATATTTTCAGGTAAGGATGTAAATGAAAATGGAGGATATTCAAAAAAGAAATTTTGCGGGTACAGAGTAGATATGTCCCAGTGAGGATCAAAGGAAAGGGAGATAGGGAGTCATAGGGAGGCTTGGTTTTCGAGGAATATTGGAAATTTGGGTAAGAGAAAAAGGGAGGTGTACAAGAGGTATAAAGAGCAGGGAGCTGAGAGTTTGAAGGAGGACTACAAGGAGTGTAGAAGGAATCTTAAGAAAGAAATTAGAAAGGCCAAAAAAAGGCATGAAGAGGCTTTGGCTGACAGAGTAAAAATAAATCCAAAGGGTTTCTAGAAGTACATTAAAAGTAAAAGATTAGTGAGGGATAAAATTCGACCCCTTTTAGATAGTGAGGGTAGGCTGAGTGAGGTCAGAGTAAATGGGGGAAATTTTGAATGATTTCTTTGCCTTGGTATTCACTAGGGAAAAAAATATTGAACCAGTTGAAGTAAAGAAAAATAGTGGGGAGGTCATGAAGCATACAAGGATAACCGAGGAGGTAGTGATGGCTATGTTGAAAAAGATAAAGGTGGATAAATCTCCGGGACCGGACAAAATACTCCCAAGGACACTCAGGGAGGCTTGTGGACAGATAGTGGGGCCATTAACAGAGATATTTAGGATGTCACTGGTCACGGGGGTAGTGCCAAAGGATTGGAGGGTGGCGCATGTGGTTCCGCTGTTTAAGAAATGGTCCAAATTTAAACCTGGGAATTATAGGCCCGTGAGTCTGACGTCTGTGGTGGGTAAGTTGATGGAAAGTGTTCTGAGGGATGGTATTTACAAATATTTGGAGGTACAGGGATTGCTAGGGAGTAATCAGCATGGTTTTGTCAGGGGTAGATCATGCTTGACAAACCTGATCGAGTTTTTCAAGGGGGTACAAAAAAGGTTGATGAAGGGAAAGCTGTGGATGTTGTCTATTTAGACTTTAGTAAAGCTTTTGACAAAGTTCCCCACAGGAGGTTAGGAAAAAAGGTGGAGGCATTAGGTATAAATAAGGAGGTAGTGAAATGGATTCAGCAATGGTTGGATGGGAGGTGTCAGAGAATAGTGGTAGAAAATTGTTTGTCCAATTGGAGGCCGGTGACTAGTGGAGTTCCTCAGGGATCGGTACTGGGTCCACTATTGTTTATTATATATACTAACGATCTGGAAGTAGGGGTGAAGAATTGGATAAGCAAGTTTGCAGATGATACAAAGATTGGTGGCATTATGGATAGTGAGGAAGATTACCGTAGATTAAAAGGTGATTTAGGAAGGCTGGAAATGGCTGATGGAATTTAATACAGATAAGTGTGAGGTGTTGCATTTTGGAAAGGCAAATCTAAATAGGTCATATACATTAAATGGTAGGCTATTGAGATGTCCAGAGCAACAAAGGGATTTAGGAGTGATGGTAAATAGTACCCTCAAGGCTGATACTCAGGTAGATGGTGTGGTGAAGAAGACATTTGGAATGTTGGCCTTCATAAATCGGAGTATTGAATTCAAGAGTAGGGAGGTTATGATGAAATTGTACAAGGCATTGGTGAGGCCAAATTTGGAGTACTGTGCACAGTTTTGGTCACCAAATTATAAGAAAGATATAAACAAAATAGAGAGAGTACAGAGAAGGTTCACAAGAATGTTGATAGGATTTCAAGGTTTGAGTTACAGGGAAAGGTTGTGCAGACTAGGGCTTTTTTCTCTGGAGCGTAGAAGATTGAGGGGGGACTTGACAGAGGTGTTTAAGATTTTAAAAGGGACAGACAGAATAAATGTGGATAGGCTTTTTCAATTAAGAGTGGGGGAGATTCAAACTAGAGGGCATAGTTTAAGATTGAAGGGGGAAAATTATAAGGGGAACATGAGGGGAAATTTCTTTACGCAAAGGGTGGTAGGGATGTGGAATGAGCTTCCAGCAGACGTAGTTGAGGCGGGATCATTGGTTACATTTAAGGAAAGACTGGATAGTTACATGGAGAGGAGAGGACTGGAGGGGTATGGACCGGGTGCTGGTCAGTGGGACTAGGAGGGTGGGAATTTGTTACGGCATGGACTAGTAGGGCCGAACTGGCCTGTTCTGTGCTGTAAGTGGTTATATGGTTATATCAGGAAGGCATCAGAAAAAATACGGACTGGCAAAGGGGTGGGGGGGGGGGGGGTTGGGGGGAGAAAGAGTCCAGACCAACAAAAGGTGTTAATTGAATATGATAGGAGAAGAGAGAATTGATTTTGGCTCTGTGAAAGAAGAGAGAAAGAAAAGGGAAGAGAGAGATGAGGGAAAGGTGACAGGGGAAAGAAGTTGGGTGAGTGCAGGTTGGGGGTTTAACTGAAAGAAAAGAAGTCAATGTAGATGCCATTCGGTCGTAGGATACCCAGGCAGAAGGTGAGCTGTTGTTCCTCAATTTGAGGTGGTCTCAGTCTGGCAATGCATGAGGCCATGGACAGACATGTCAGCAAGGGAATGAGATGGGGAATTGAAATAGTTGTCACTGGGAGATTCGAGCTATTGCGGCAGACAGAGCTGAGGTGCCTAACAAAGTGATCTTACACTCTGCGCCCAGTCCCTCCGATGGAGACGAGAGTCCTGGATGCAGTAGATGACCCCTACAGATTCACAAATGAAGTATTGCTTCTCTTGAAAGAACTGTTTGGAGCCCCAAATGGAAGTGAGGGAGGAGGTGTGGGCGCATGGAGCATCATAGTGGAATGCTCCAAGGGGATGATTGATGGGGAGGAAGGAGTGGACAAGGAAATCATGGAGGGAATGGTCCCTGCAGAAGGATAAGGTGTCTTATTGTGGGATCTGGTGATGAAGGAGGATGTGTGGACATGCAGGCTGGTGGTGTAGTATCCTGACATTTTTGAAAATACATCTTATCTTGTGTTTTTCCTTGATTTCAAACTGTGGGTCTTCTCTTCTCAGCCTTCCTTTCGCAAATCATCTTAGTTTAAAGGCTTTCCAAATCAGGAAAATGTCCTCATAGCTGAGGCTTTTCGGAATGATAATGAGCAGATTGATGGTTGCATTCAAGAAAATTATTGCTGGAATCTGTAGAGAGGTAGCAGATAGCGGCAGGAAACAGATCACATATTGGCTGGGACTCCCATTCTGTAAAGGGCTGGATGGCTTGGAATTTGTCAGATTGGTTCAGGAAAGTTTTCCAAATCAACATATTGAGGTACCAACTAGAGAGAGAGTGCAATAGCAGATCTCCTATTAGGGAACGAGGTAGGACAGGTGACATAAGTACGTGTTGGGGAACATTTTGGGTCCAGTGATCATAATGCCATTAGTTTTGAGTTAATTATGGAGAAGGATAGGCATGAGCCAAGACAAAAAAATGTATATAAAACAAAAACTCTAATAATCTAACCCTCCCCTTGTGAAGTTATGATCAAACATACACGTTCCATTAATGGATGAAAGGACAACCAAACAGTAAAATGGGATCCAATTATTTATAAATTCTAAAAATAATTAAGAACCTCAAATTTAGAAAATTAAGATCCAGTACATTAGTAGAGCATCTATTTTTCCCCCTCCCCCCGCACCCCCCCACCAGAGTCCAGCATGTCATCACATCAGATAACCTTTGAGCACGTGTAAGAGTGAAAGCATCCTTCCAGCTCATAAGTCTAGCTTTTCTGGCAAAAAGAGCAAAGGCAATTACATGGGACTGTAGCCTCGACAAATTTAAATCAGCTGACATTCAAAATAGGACAAGGATTAGGAGCAAAATTAACTAAGAACTGAAGACAAAGTATGGAAGACACTTTCCCAATAATTGGAAAGTGCGGAACATGACCAAAACAAGAAATAATGCAGATTCTTCAATCTTGCATCCGCCACACTTTGACGAGAAATTAGAATAAAATTTAGCCAATTAAACTTTGGAGAAGTAAGCTCGATGTACTACTTTAAATTGCAATAATGAATGTTGGGGACATAGAGAAGATGAATTAACCAATTTCAAGATAGAGACCCATGTAATAGCAGAAAATTCTTGTTGAAAATCTTGCTCCATTGTTTCTTACTCCAGTCCAGGGATTTACCACTAGACATCAATAATAACTCAGAAATGATAACAGCTTTTTAGTATTTAGATAGTAAATCTTCTCGATCATCTTTAATTCCAAATCTTGAGGGAGTTTTGAGCAATCCCTTACTAATTGCACAGCACTTCTGGCATATGGATTGCTTAAGGTGGAATGTGAGTTTAGTGGGGCAGTTTGAAAACCACTGATTTAGATAAACCACTTTACAAAATAAATAAAAATAGTGCGAGATAAAGTCAAGTCAAGGCAGTATCTGTGCTTCATTGTTCATTCAGGAATCTGATGGCAGAGGGGAAGAAGCTAGAGAAGAAAATGGACCACCTAAGGCTGCATCTGAATCAGAGAGAACTGCAGGGCTGCTGTGCTCTGATGACCACCAAAACGTGGCTCCTGGACTCCATTCCAGACTCAGAAATCCTGCTAGATGCCCTCATCTCCTTCAGCGCAGACAGTGACGCGGCTGCTTCTGGCAAGCCTCGAAGAGGGGAATTGTATATTTACATATATATTCCGTAGAAATGAAAATACCAAGGATTTGCCGGAATCTAGCATCACGATCTAGATCGCCTTACTGTTTGTGGGATCCACTGAATGAATTGTTTGCAGATGGTGCTCTGGAGAAGTGATGAGACTTCCCTTTCAAACACCACCTTTCAGAGAAAGCAAACTGCAGCCAACGTGTGCATCTGATGGGTTGGAGAGTTCGGACAGTTATCAAATTAGAATATTGTGGCTGGCCTGAGGTTTGCCAAAATAAATCCACCCACAAACACTGGATCATTTTTCAGAACAAAAAAAATTTAAAAAATCACTTGTACTTTGACCTCTCTCAGATTGTAAAACATCCCGAGCGTGCCAAGACAAGACGTGGCATGGTTCTATTGCTGCCTTTTTAAGACCCAGTTCAGTGCCCAGGGCAGATTAGTGTGGTTGAAATACAAGATGGTGTGAAATGGATGTTGGACATGTTTGGGTGAAGCCTAGCCTCAGAAATAGTTACTGAGAATTTATTTACTAAATCAACAGTAGGAGACCCTTCCAAGCCCATGAAACCCGTGCTGCCCACTTATACCCAATTGGAGCACAGAAGGAGGAGAGGTGACTTAGAGGTCTACAAGATTCTGAGAAGCATAGATAAGGTAGACGGCCAGTGTCTTTTTCTCATGGCGGGAGTAGCAAACACCAGATGACATCTGTACAAAGTGAAGGGAGGAAAGTTTAAGGGAGACATTAGGGTAATTTTGTTAAAACTGACAGTTGTGCATGTCTGGTGGTGGAGGAGGTTGGAACAATAGGGGCATTTAAGAGACTCAGACAGGCATATGAATGAAAGGTCTGAGGTGGGAAGGGTTTCTTTTTGTTTTGGTAGCAATATATAGGTTGGCATAAGATCAAGGGGTGTAGTGTTCAATGTACCAACCCTGTATGTTTTGGAGAGTGGGGAAGGAAGACCAGAGCCCCTAGAGAACAAGTCACGAGGAGGACATACAAACCCCACTACAGACAGCAGTGGATTCAGACCTGGGTCGCTGGCACTGTCGGTGTTGTGATAAACCATGACCCCCTATCTATTCATGTCAGAATGGAGAAGAACCCAGTATTATGGACAAAGATTACAAGAGCTAGGCCTGGAAGAGTTTGTGTTCTGTCTACCATTGTTTTTTTTTTTAAATTCTCCTGAAGTGTGGAAACACACACCGACTCTCTCCACACCCTGAACACACCACCATCCTGTCGCCTTCCTGCAGGACCTCTATCGTGAGCATCGTGGCTGGCTGCATCACCAAGTGGTATAATAGCTGCAGACCATTGGATCGGAGTCAACCCACAGGACGATAAGAGTGGCAGAGAGGATCACTGGGGTCTCCCTCCACACCCCCCCCACCCCCCCCAATGCTGATCTACTGGGATCCAGTTGCATAGCTACAGGGGTGCAGGAAGAGCAACCACACATCTTTCAAAAGTGGTACCTTTCACCCCCCCCACCCCATCCCAGCTCCACTGCCACCTCCAACACAAGTACCACCCGACAAAGCAGTGTTCTCTGGTCCTCAATTTAAAACGCGCAGACACACAACCAGACATAACACACATACAGAGAAACCATACATATGCAGTATTCATATATGCAGATAAATAAATAAATAGATTTTGTTTCATGAATACGAGTGTCTTGGATGGTCAGTGTGAGCAGTTTCTTTGATCGTTGAGCATTCTCACTGCCCATGGGAAGAAGCTGTACCTCAACCTGGTGGTGCTGGCTCTGATCCTCCTGTATCTCTTCCCCAATGGGAGCAGCTAAAATGCTGTGTGTGAGGTGGAAGGGGTCCTCAATGATTTTCTGCGCCTTCTTCAGACAACAATCCTGGTAGATCACGTCAATGGGGGGGGGGGGGGGGGGAGGGGAAAGAAGAGGAAGACCCTAGTGATCCTCTCTGCCACTATTATGGATTGACCTCCGATCCATTTCCCTGCAGCAACCGTACCACACAGTGATTCAGCCGGCCACGTTGTTCTCACCAGAGCTCCTGTAGAAGGTTGACATAATGGTGGCCAGTAGCCTTGCCCACTTCAGTCTTCTCAGGAAGTGCGGTCGCTGTTGCGCCTTCCTGACAAGTGAGGAAGCGTTGCATGTTCACAGTAATTAATGAACTCCAAAGAACTTGGTGCTTTCCACACTCCCTTCTACAGATTCCAGCATCAACAGTGTTTGTGTTTCTCAGTTGCCGTCCCTTTTCCACTTTATTTTTGCAGTTGGATAGGATGTCACAAGCTGGGCAACAGCTCCACGATGCCAGCGGGCAGCAGTGAGCAAACCAAAAATAAACCATTTCATCTTCTGAACATCTGACCATTTAATTAACATCTGCAGACGGCTCGAGTTATGCTTGTTGCCATGAATATAACATACTCTGTAAGCATGTGCACACCCTGCCATATATGGTATTTGATTAATGAGGAAAATCTGGGAGAAAAGCATTGGCTACCATAACTTCATTAGGTTGAGATAAACCATCATGTGGTTAACTAGCATCTTTTATAGAAGCAAACCTGCCACGCCTCTCCTCTGTTCTACACACAGCTCCAGATTCTTTACCACATAGCAACACTTCACGGTCCTCTGCAGTGGCCCTGCACAGTTGTGCCACCTCCTCCAGAAGGATTACAGACATTTAAGGTGGCAGTTTAACCACCATCTTCTCAATGCAAGTAGGCAGAGACCCACCAGTGATGCCCAGGTATAAATGGTTCCCTCAGAACCAGCCACCAACCTGCAGGACTAGACTGTAGTGAGCAAACCACTTTGTTACGTGGGATTGCACTGCGCATTTCTGGGATGCACAAGGATAACTGAATGTTTATTATTCACCTTTTTTTGTCTTTATTATATTTTTAATTCAATTAAGTATTTGGCATGTAATATCTTTTTGTTTGTTTAAAATGACGTACCCTTTCGGCTGCAGCAAGAATGTACAATGTATAGATGCACCAGAATTCAATGTGTCTGACAATAAACACATCATTCTTTGGATCCGAGTGTGCAATTTATTCCCTTTTCCACTGAATATCCAATGGTTGTCTGCGAACACAAGTAGCCACACTCTAGACTGAGGGATTTACCCAAGTTGCACAGTTAGCACAACATTATTACAGGGCCAGAAACCTGGGTTCGAATCCAGCGATGTCTGTAAGGTAAAACAATGGAGGTTGGAAGTGTACTTTATATAGCAAAGATAAGGTCTCAAGCCTGAAACGTTGGTTTTGTTTCTTTATCTTTGTTATATAAAGTACACACTCTGACCTGCCGAGTTTCTCCAGCATTTGTAATTTTACTTCAATCGTGGTGTCTGCAGACTTTTGTGTTTTACTTCCATGTGTAAGGAGCTTGGGGTTTCCCCCCCCCCTCCCGTGAACTGCTGGAGCCCGCCCCCCCCTCCCGTGAACTGCTGGAGCCCGCCCCCCCCCCTCCCGTGAACTGCTGGAGCCCGCCCCCCCCCCCGTGAACTGCTGGAGCCCGCCCCCCCCCCTCCCGTGAACTGCTGGAGCCCGCCCCCCCCCTCCCGTGAACTGCTGGAGCCCGCCCCCCCCCTCCCGTGAACTGCTGGAGCCCGCCCCCCCCTCCCGTGAACTGCTGGAGCCCGCCCCCCCCCCCGTGAACTGCTGGAGCCCGCCCCCCCCCCCCCCCGTGAACTGCTGGAGCCCGCCCCCCCCTCCCGTGAACTGCTGGAGCCCGCCCCCCCCTCCCGTGAACTGCTGGAGCCCGCCCCCCCCTCCCGTGAACTGCTGGAGCCCGCCCCCCCCTCCCGTGAACTGCTGGAGCCCGGCCCCCCCTCCCGTGAACTGCTGGAGCCCGCCCCCGCCTCCCGTGAACTGCTGGAGCCCCCCCCGCCTCCCGTGAACTGCTGGAGCCCCCCCCCACCGTGAACTGCTGGGTCCCCCCTCCCCGTGAACTGCTGGGTCCCCCCTCCCCGTGAACTGCTGGGATTTCCCCCCCAGTTCCTCCACTTTCCTCCCACCCTCTAAAAACATGCAGGGCTGTAGGCTAACTGGGCAGCCCAGGTTCCAATAGTGTTGTAAATAAAATGTAAACATTTTCAATTTAATGCAGTTGCTTCACCCAATATTCCGTCACATAAGTGTAAACTTTTAACTTTCGGGTAGCTGACTGCAGAGCTCTTGCTCAACTGCCTCTGGTCAGAGAATGCTAGCTCCAACAAGATAGATGCCCACCCATAGCAGGTTGAGCACTGTTCAATGAGAGTTTGATTGTGAACAGCTCTGTCATCCAAGCTTTGCCTCCTGTCTCAAGGGGTAACCCATTGACGATGATGTGCCAGTCTCGCTTGTTGTCCCTTTAACTGCAGCTTTATTGGCTATGCTTCTCCCTAGAGGGGGTGACTTTCTCTTCCTGATGGCTCTCTGGAGATCCCCCATCTCACTTTGCTACGACTTTCCCATAGTGCTGACCAAGGCCTCTACTTCCTCAGAGGACTAAAATAGTTCAGCGTGCACTCCTTTATCCCTCAACAACTTCTACAAGTGCACCATGAAAAGCAGACCTGCTGCATCCATCATAGCACAGTACTGGAGCTACTCGGCCAAGATCAGAAGCAGCTACCGAACATGGTGAAGTCAATCAAAACATTATACAAATCTCCCTCCCGTTCATTGAGTCCATCTACACCTCCCACAGCCAAGGAAACACAGCAAATATACTGAATGAACCAACCCAAGCTCAACACCCCTCTTCCATTAGGGAGAAGGCCCAAGAGTGTGAAATTATTCATCAGTAAGCTTAAAGACTGGTCTTTTCCCACAGCCATCAGGGTCCTGAACAAATACCTCAACTTGCCCTACTCTTGCCCAGCAAATTTTTTGGCTCCGTAAATACACCAAAGAAGTTTCTCCACCCTCCCCACAAAAGGTTTGCTTCCTCAGAGAAAAAAAATGTGGATTATGATAGACAACTTCAAGCTGAACACAAGATAATTTCAGATTTGTGGTATCATGTAGGAGGTTGGAGAAATATTAAATTTTCATTGAATTTAGCAGGTTTAATCACATAATGACACTGACACATTGTGCTAGTTCAACTGACCCAAAAATGTTTTGCCCCCAATTTTCACGTACTCAGCATCTGATGCCTTGTGTCAGTGTCTAACAAGTCGCCAGCATTGATGGATTCCAGTTGCCCTGATACAACTTTTCCATGGTCCCTGTGAAACCTTTCGCTATGTTCGTAACTCGCCACATCAATATCAGGAGGGAAGACGTCCAAATGCAAATGTAGAAAATGAATTTTCAATGTCACATTGCATTTCATGGTTTTGTCGGCTTGAAATAGACTTAAAATACGACAGCAAATCACAAAAGTAGATTATATCTAAAAAATGGTATATGGTAGGAAAAATTTATGAATTTTGTGATCACCAATCCAAAATCTATAAAATATGCCCATTAAAGTGTTCAAGAAGCAAAATCTTCATTATTCAGTGACATTAGAGTTGACCTATTGGACTACTTGCATCTTCTCACTAAACAAGGAATAAAGTGACAATGAAGTCGAAACTTTACTTCCAATCTTATCCCCCTCCTTCCACCCCCCCATATAAATTCCACTCCTATCAGTCAAAGCAGCACCACTTCTGGAATCCTCCATCCAGTCGACATCTCAATTTTCCATTCCACACTGCTGTCCACCAACCTGGCTTGAAAAGCAACTGCAAAGAGTCATTTTTATGTCCCTGTTGTACAAGCCTCCACTACCACCCCTGGAAATGTATTCCAGGCACCCACCCACCTTGCTGAGATCCCACCTTAAACTTCCTCCACTCACCTTAAACAAGTGTCCTCTGGTATCTGCTATTGACAAAAGGGTCAGTCCTTAGTGTAACCAACTGCTGGCACTTCCATCCCTCCTCAAACTTGGAATGCAAATAAGAAAATTATCTTGACCACATCATCCTTATTTAAATTGCTGCTTTCCTTCTCCATCGTGTGCACTCCATTGAAATGAATTTAAAATTTACTAATAGCATTGTGTAAGAAATCACTTAAACATAGATGGGGTAATTGAAAACAGGTGTTAGTGATGAGACAGAGAACTTGTGTCTTAAAATGAACTCAGAAAACCCAGTCAATCATGAACTTCTGCTAATCAGTGTCTTTCACTAATTAAATGGGCTTACTGAGATTGCTCTCTAAATAGCACCTGAGGAGATCGCAGATTTTTTTTGGAGGAATGTTAATGCAGAAAGCAGTGAAGGAAAAGAGCGACAGACGTGCAAAAGACTGCAGATGTCCAAATAAAGCACAATCTGCTGGGGGTGGGGGGTGCTCAGTGGGTCACACAGCATCAGTGGGAGAAAAAGAATGGTTACTATTTCAGGTTGGAACCTGTGATAGGGCTGAGAGTGCAGAGAGGAGATAATTAGTCTCATGATGAGGTCCATTTTATATCAGCTGTAACTGTATGCTTGACCTGCTGTGAAACGAGAGTTTACTTTTAGGCATACAGCACGGTAACAGGCCCTTTCGGCCCGGGAGTCTGTGCCTTCCAATGGACCTACAATCCTGGTATGATTTTGAAGGATGGGAGGAAACTGGAGCACCCGGAGGAAACCCATGCAGACACGGGAAGCCCACACAAACTCCTTGCAGACAGCACCGAATTTGAATCCCAGTCGCTGGTACTGTAACAGCGTTGTGGTCTCTGCCAAACAAATTTTTTTTTAACCGCGCTCCCTTGTAATTTATAGTAATATTTACACCTGTGATGCTGCCACTGTGTTAGTACAGATTCTATCACCAATGTGTCTATGGACAGATGGTCGTGTAAGATGACTGGGATTGGCTGAGAGTGTAGCACCACCTACTGGCAGGTCTTAAAAGGATTGCTCCTAGCCAGACCAGGTCATTCTGGACTGGTCAACCTACTTGTGATATGCTCCAGTCTTTTAGTTAATAAAAGCCTTGGTTTGGTTCTTTCGACGCGCACTACAGCCACAAAGCAACAAATTTCGTGACGTTTTCTTGACAATAAATTCTAATTCAAAGCTGCAAACAGGATGTCCAACCAACGCACAGCATAAACCCACAGGTGATCAGGTCATATGGATTGGTTGAAGATTTAAATGCAGGCCAGCGTAAAAGAGGAAGTTTCATGGTCTCCAGCATTGTTCTTAACTCTTCTGCAAAGCTAAGTATCAGCTGATTGGGAATTCACCAGGAGGATTGCAGTTCTGGTTTTCCAACCTTTGGAAGTTCTATCAGGTCGTGGATGTAGAACGCAATAGAGCTGTCAGACAGAACAAAAAGATGCAACTAAATGGTCCATCTTTAAGGAGCCAGAACTGACAAGAGGGCCAGTATGTTCTTCTTTGGACCTTTGATGTTCTGTAGAAGGGAGTGAAGGTCGCCTTTGATGTGTGTGACAGCGACTGACTTTATTCACCTCCGTCCTTTTGTTCATTAACTTCAACCTGCAGACTGGTATTCTCTGACCAGAGACTAATTTGGTTCTTTCTCCCCTCCACCAGTGAAACTTCCCTTCACTCCTCACCTTCCAGATGTGCGAGCTTCGCTCTATGGCTAATCGTCTGTTTGTTGACCTCGACGCGCCTGGTGAAAATGTGAAAGCATCCGATAAACATTAGCACCATTCGACTTTATTAGTGCATTCCTCCAAGTTGTTCTTTTAGCAATGGAAAGTGAACATTCCTTTTTCCTACCCATTTAGCTAGATTCTGCTAAACACACTGAAATAGTCCATAAACCTCGGATTATGTCCAGCTGTTCCCTTCTGATTAATGCATTTTTAGGGTTGTGTTTTCCTGCTTCATCTTCTGTGTAATTGTGGACAGATTTGCCCTGTCTAATTATTGTTGCTGTATTGATAAGAGATTTCACATTGACCCAAAATCCCTTAGCTGGATTTCTTGCAAGAGTCTGCCAGAAATAAATTGTTTGTGCATCACATATGGTAGACAAAGTTTGTATCATTTCCACATGTTCAACTGGGAACAGTGAATGATTTGATTGTAAATGCATATTGGCCTTCGGACAAAGATCTTTCCTTTCAGTTTTAAATAAGTTCTAGCACCAGGGGGCGCTAATATTGACCTCCTGAACCTTGAAGTGATGGAACAAGAACCTTGGCTTCCAACAGGCACTTTAAGATCTGCGGATTTTCTAAAGCAAGTTATCAGGAGTTAAGTACTTTTTGATGTGCAACTGGCCCAATAATATCTGGAATTGCTGATGCCCTGAAGCATGTAATAATTAGGGGAGGGGGTGCTGGACAGATTAGATGGTGAGGGGTTGCTTTCGCTGACTGAAAGGCCTTAAAGGTCCATCTCGTGGAATTAGGAGGTGTGTTACTTAATGCAAGATTCCTAACTTCTGACCTGCTCTTGTCACCACATTGAGTATATGGCCCCTCCAATTTTGTCTCTGGTCAATAGTAACTCCCAGGATATTGACATGGAGGATTCTCTTCTCTGGCTCTGGGCAATGTGCTCATGTCTTAGAAGCAGATGAGGAGATATTTCCCTCCTCAGAAAGTTCTGAAGCTTTGGAATTCTCATGTCCAGTTGGCTATGAATAAGATTGGTCATTTTTTTAGGATGTGACTTCACAGGTTGCCAACATTTAGTTCTTCATCTCTAACTGCCTTGTTTGACTGCAGGGATCCCATAATGTCATTAGGGTGGGAGTTCCAGAATTTCCGCCCAGCGACAGTGAAGGAACCATGAAATATTTCAAGTTGCGATGTTGTGTGGAGTGGAGAGCAAACTGGTTGGTGATATTTCTGTGCTGCTGCCCTTGCCCCCCTCCCTGGAAGGGTTGGAGGGTTGGCAAGGTGCTGCCCGAGGAGTTGCTGCAGGGCATCCTGTCGACAGTACAAACTGCTGCTACTGTGGTGGAGTGAGCGAATGGTTGTGGGTGGGGTGCCCAGTGAGCTGGCCACAGTGTCCAGTGTGATGTTGAGGAGAGATTGAGTTGTACTCATTTGAATTTAGAAGAATGAAAGGGGATCTTATAGAAATGTATAAAATTATAAAAGGCACAGATAAGGTAGAAGAAGGTAATATTCCCATTAGTGGGAGAGACTTGAACTAGGGGGATATAGCCTCAAGATTCAGGTTAGTTCATTTAGGATGGAAATGAGGAAGATTCTGTGGAATTTATGGCCCATTCAAGAAGTGGTGGCGACCTCAGTGAATATTTTTAAGACCAGGTTGGATAGAATTTTACAAAGTAGGGATATTAAGGGATATGGGGATATGGCTGGTAGGTGGATATGAGCCCAAGATCCCATATGATAAAGTTATTTTATGTTTGGAGATATTGGTTTATGAACTAAAACTGGGCAGGACAGAGAGAGAGATTTTACTTATCTCCTGCATAGAGTTCAATGGTGTCATTCATTCTGAGCTGAGGGAGCTGATAGCAAAAGGACTGTCATTGACGTCACTCCATCAGTCCCTTCACTTGTGTGTTCAGATCCCTGGAGTAGGGCTCAAGTCCATGATTTTCTGTCTGCAGCAGGAAAACAGGTTGCATTTGGTTAGCATTTCTGACCCCTGCTAGAAAATGCACAGATGGATGACAAGTCAAGAGAGGCAACACAGCTACGGCATACATCAACCTTTGTATAAGCTTCTGACAAACCTAGGTGTGATGAATATCCTGATAGCTACAGTGCATGCAAATAATTCCTCCGACCAATCGATCTGCTGCCTCGGTGGAAGATCCAGTGGAATAATCCCAGACTTCACATTCTGGGTTGTTCCTGTGGTGGAACACGGTATTGCAGGCATGACCTCGCTGGACTGGGCAGGCTGGCCCACCTTCCATCCCTATACCTCCTCCCTGATAAAGGCTGAGAGCCCAAGTCTCCTCCCTCCATACCTGCCTTGGATGTGAGCCAGCAGGATGTAGAGGTGTGCCGAGGTTTTCTGGTTAATAAAACCATATAGCATATAACCATATAACAGTATCATTTGACTTCTTGCTTCATGTCTGCAAGTGGTCATTGATCGTACAAGATCCCCATGTTACTTTACTCAACATCAGAATTTAATCACGTATGCGGGTTCAATCCCAACCTCGAGTATGGCCTGTATGAGTTGGCTCCTTCACTGTGTCGTTCCCTCCGGATGCTTCAGTTTGTTCCCACATTCCCAAGACATGCGGGTCAGTGACCTGGAGGTCAGTGACTAGTGGAGTTCAGCAGGGATCCTGCTCTGTGTGATTTTTATGAAGGACCTGGACGAAGAAGTAGAGGAATGGGGTCAGTAAGTTTGCAGAAGATATGAAAGTTGGAGGAGTTGTGGATAGTGTTCAAGGTTGTGACAGAATATAGACAGGATGCAAAGTTTGGCAAAAAAGTGGCAGAGGGATTTCAATCCAGAAGATCAAACCTGAAGGTTGACTACAGGGTTAATGGTTGGATGCTTAACAGTGTGGAAAACAGATGGAACTTGGGGTTCAAATCCATTGATCTTTCAAGGTTGCTGTGCAGGTTGATAGGATAGTTAAGAAGGCCTATAGTAACCTAGGCTTCATTAGTCGGGAATTGAGTTCAGAGTTGAGAGGTCATGTAACAAGTCATCAAATCTCTGGTGAGACCGCACTTGGAATATTGCGTTCAGTTCTGGTCACCTCATTATAGGAAGGATGTGGAAGCGATGGAGAGGGTGCAGAGGAGATTTACCAGGATGTGGTCTGGATTAGAAAGTAAGTGTAATGAGGCAAGGTTTCCAGAGCTAGGACCTTTGAAGGATGAGAGGTCGGCAAAATTCTGAAAGGCATAGATAAGGTGGACAGCCAGTGCATTTTTTCCCCAGTGTGCAAGGAGCAAACACCAGAGGAGATCAGTACAAAGTGCAAACACATACAGACATAGCACACATGTAGACAAACAATGCATATGCACAGTACCTATATACAAATATTAAAATTAAAAATGTTAAATAAATAGTAGAGTCACAGAGAGTTTGTATGAGGAGGTCATCAATCGTTCAGCAGCTTCACTGACCAATGGGAAGAAGCTGTTTCTCAGACTGGTAGTTCAGGATGATAGTCCTGTCTCTCTCTTTTCCCTGCTGAAAGATGCTGTGTGCAGGGTGATAGGGGTCCTCCCTGACTTTGTAAGCCCTCTTTAGACATTAGTTAGACTGGACACGATGGGCTAACAGCCTGTTTCCTTGCTGTTTAGATCTGACATAATGTTGTACCAGACTAGCTGGGCTCTTCGCATAGTGTCTTTTATAACTCCGGCATGCCCCAGAAACTCTCTCCCTCGATGATGAATGCCATCCCTGATGAAGGGCCCAAGCAGAAAATATTAACTGTCTATTGCTTCCCGTGGGTGCTGCATGACCTGCTGAGTTCCTGCAGCCCTTTTATGTATTCTATAAATTATAGACTCTTTTTGACTGAAGTGGAGGGAAATGTGCTGGGGTCAGTCCATTTGCTGCTTCACTTGCTGTGGATTTCTAGTCTTTCATTTATAGTTTGTTTGCATGCAGTGAATCTGGAAAAATATCCAGATTTTCCCAACACAACCTTCCACAAATAGCAACGTGATAATCTTTTACACCTTGTTTTCTGAGTGATAAATAGTATTCAGTATTCCAGGAACAAATTCATACAATTCTTGGAAAAGTGACGATGGATGCCCTATTCCCACCTGAGGAAACTGGTGCAGTAAAACCTTCAGATTGGTGGCGGATTTTGCAGAACTTTGGATGTTTGTTCTAGTAAATCCCAAACACCCTTCTATTTGACATTATTCACTTTTTTTTAAAACATGTTGTATATTAGGATAACAAACCCAGAGAATTTAAAGCAACCATTCTCCACATGGGCCATATGCCCCCCACCCCAACCTGGGGGTGGAACAGCACATTTAAGAGGGGCCATGGACTGAAATATTTTTATGTCGTCGGTGGGAGAGGAGTACAGAAAAAAAAACAATTAAAGTTGACTGTTTCACAGGGAAGGGGGGTCATAAAATTGGAGCAGAGCCTTATTGGTGGTGGGGGGGGGGGGGGGTCATAGCCAAAATAAGGTTGAGAATGGCTGGTTTTAAAGAAGTAAACAAGCCTTCTGGATTCCTGGTTCAGGATTCTCCGTGTCTCTCTGGACATTCTAGTCCACTGATGATAGGTGATCAGGACTTTATCGGAGGTTTACACTACATCCAAAACGTTGCGCAGTTGCAATGTAAAGAAGGAATTAGATGGTGATGTAGAACTCCAAAGCATTGCTTGTGGTAGATTCATTCTGCCACACTCCAGCTGCATTCTGTGGCTCAACAGGAAGCAGACCATAGAACATTAGTCTGGGCCAAATGATTTTTCTGACTAGTTCCACTGACCTGACCCCAGTCCATAGGCCTCCCATCCATACACACGCACAAATATTTCTTAAATGTGAAAATTGTCCCCACATTCACCACTTTACCTGGCAGCTTGCCCCACAACTCTCTGTGTGAGGAAATTGGTAAGGGTTGTGGCTGTCATGTGACAGCATTGCCCCCCCCCTACCTATTTGGAGGACAGACCAGCTGTCAATCAAGGTTCGGTCCCGCCCAACCTATTAGTGCACACTTTGCCATTGGCCCCATGTAAATTGACTGGACTCTCCAGCCTGCCTGTACTTGGCCTTGGGCCATTGGATGTTGTAATTGGATTAACTCTCCTGGCACCAAGCCATTGGTTTTTGCTAATGATCTGGGCGGGACCCTCAGCACTATATAGGTGCCATGTGTTCTTTGTTCCCTCTTTTTGCCAGCTTGGGCCACCTATTTCATTCCAGGCCTAGAAATGTGGAAGGGATGCAGGATAAGCTATGTATGTAAAGTGTTGGGAGCATTTAATTAGTGTCCCTTGTAGCATAGAGTTGTGCCTACACTGAGTCAAGGGGTGGTGGGGAGTTATAGTGATTTTTCTTTGATCATTATATGTACCAGGGTAGGGGTGGGTGGGTGGGTGTGTGTTCCATCTGTTACAATTTCCCACACTTGCCTTCTGTAAATAAAATCTGTCACTACCAAAACTGTCTCCAGGGTCCTTGCCTTTGAGACCTAACAAACCTATTTCCTCACTCACACAGAAGTTCTCCCTAAACTTTTCCCATTTCACCTATGTCCTCTGGTTTGCATCTTGGCATCTCAGTGGAAAAAGCCTACTCTATTTATACCTCTCATAATTTTGTATACCTCTGTCAAATCTCCCCTCATTCTTCTACGCTCCAGGAAATAAAGTCCTAACCTTTCCCTCAACCAAGTTCCTGGTCCAATCGCCATCTTAGTAAATATTCTCTGCACTCTTTCTATCTTATTGATATCTTTCCAGCAGTTAGGTGACCAAAACTGCACATGATGCTCCAAATTTTGCTTCACCAATGTCTTGTACAACTTTACCATAACATCCCAACTCCTATACTCAATACTTTGATTTATGAAGGTATATATGCTAAAAGCTCTCTTTGCAACCCTATCCACCTGTGATGTCACTTTCAGGGTTTTGTATATCTGTATCCCCAGGTTCCTCTGTTCTACCTCACTCCTCAGTACTGTATTAAATTCCATCAGCCCATTTTTCCACCTGGTCCAGATCCCTCTGCAAGCTTTGAAAGCCTTCCTTGCTATCCTCAACACCTCCAGACAGTGGGTGTTCACTGTGGAATAGTGAATTAATTAATTCAGAGTTTGATGTTACGTTAGGAGAGAGGGATTACTGTGGAATGGCAAAGGTCATATTAGATATGATGAGCTGAAGAGATATTTCTGCCCTCCTCTCTGAATCTATAACACAATTTTCTCTTTCACTGTATAGTTTAATGGGCTGGAGTTCATGGGTGCTCACATAAAGGCTTTTTGGAATGTTTTTGGAATTGTCTCTGCAGATGGGCAATGATCTATTGTGGCAGGTAAGACTAGAACTAGAGGGCATAGCATCCAGATTCAGGGGGAGCAGATTTAAGACTGAAATGAGAAGCCAAAAGGTGGCATATCTGTAGAATTCTCTGTCTAATGAGGCTGCTTCATTAAATGTAGATTTTGGGATAAGTTTGGGTTGTAAGAACAGATGGGTCAGTGGAGTGGAGTCGATGATCAAATCTGAACGGTGGAGCAGGCTTGACAGGTGAAATGTCGGACTCCGGCTCCTGTTTCTTGCATTTGTACTATCGATGTCGCCTCACAGCTCCAGTGACTCAGGATTAAACCTGACCACATCTGCTGCTGTGAAGTGGTTGCATGCTCTCTCTGTGACTCTGTGTGGGTTTCCTGACAGATCGCAAGGATGTGCTTGGAGTTGGTGCAGCTTTCCCCGAATGCCCTTGTATGACTGGAGGAGTTGATGAACCGGGAAATGAGTGGGATAGAAAGACTGATTAGATTCCTCTGAGAAATTCCATTGACTCAGTGAGAATGAGGGATCGATCTATCACTTTCAATGCTCTCTGTGGAGTCTTTGGTGGAGATTGCTGGTTTTCCCAAATCTCTTGGTTGACTGGTGGGAAAAGATGATTAGTCTATTGTGGTATTAGTTGTGTGATCAACATTAACTAAGCCCCAGGTTCCAGGACTAACTCCACTCACAGGTCATGTGAGCTATTCTCAACTTTTTTTGATTATGCTTCCCCCCACCTCTGCTCAAAGTTTATGGTTCCCCGTCCCCGTGATGCAGTCCTTTGGTTTCTTCCGTACTTCTCCCCTACTGACAGCATAAAAAATATTTGATACACGAGGTGAAAAAAAAATCCAGTCTTTTACTTGAATGTGCTGTGGCCCCCAGTGGAGAGTGGCTTCTCTACATGATGTTAGCCCTGGTTCTGTAGGTTCTGTCTTTGCCTCAAAGTCGGAAGGTGTAAAACTAGCAGTCCCTTCTGCTTTTTTGTGCGACTTTGAGGGATGAAGATGAAGGGTATCCTCCCAAGTGCTGTGACAACATTTACCTTCCAGCTAACATCACCAAATCAGGTTGGCTGGTCACTGTTATAATTCTGTCTGTTTATAGGGCATGTCCTCCTCTTGGAACGGCCGACTCTGCAAGCAGGTTGGGCCAAACAAGTGGTAGCAATACTGACACTTTAATGAATTGTATCAAGACAGAAGCTCGGAAATAATGAGTCATGGCTTCTTTTGGAACAGAAGCACAAGAGAACCGATGCAAACAGTATTTTGCAAGATTGTTTAATCAAACATCTAAATATTTGTAGACATGATGCAGATTAAATTATTTGAATGACTCTTTACTCATCATCTATTACATGAAGCGCACGGTCTAATTCAAGCCATATTCCTGAGATAAGCAAATCGTGCTACAATCCTGAGTTTAATAAGGCTGCTATGTATCCATGCATGAGTTTACACAGCCTGCATTTATATTGAAACTTGTTGCATGTCCCAAGGGAAAGGGAGGGAGGGATGGGGGCAAATGAAAGAATCAAATGGAAGAGGTTGGCTGGGAAGACTTTTAAACTTTCCTATCCAAGAGGATTAGGCAAAGAATGCTGGAAATTCTCAGCAGATCAGGCAACACCCATGGAGGGAGGCCTCTCACCCATTAATTCTGAGGTCTAGCGAGAACGGCAGTGGAACAACAAACTTGGTCGTGGTACCAGGACTACTGCTGATTGTAGACTCAGGGGGTTCTTCTGCTCGGAGTGGGATCGGGGCAGCATTTGCTTATGAGCAGCGCATCTTGCACGAGAGGACTCGCTCAACAACGCACCCGGGATTTTTTTTTTGTTTCAATGACTGTGGAGCAGGTTGATCCTTTGATGTAGTCGGTAGGAGAGAAGTATGGTAGAAACCAAAGCTTGACCGCTTCACAGGGATGGGGAGGGGGGCGGGGGGTCCTCAAACTTTGAACAGAGTTCTAAGGAAGCCATAGCTGAAAAAAAGTTGAGAAGAGTAAAAACACAATACCGGAGAAACTCAGCAAGTCAAACAGTGTACTTTATATAGCAGAGATAAAGCTTCAGGCTTGAGCCCTTCATCAAAGTATGAAGGTTGAGAATGGCTGCTATACCTCTATACAGCAGGTAAAATGGTCCCAAAGCCATCACCCCAATGCTCCTTGATAAATAACAAGGAAGGCAGAGCACAGGGTAAATCACAACCTCAACTCACCTGCCAGGCCCGTCCAGTGATAATTCTCCAGGGGCTTCACCCTGACATGTTAAAAACTGGATCAAAGACAGCAGCATTGGGATGGGAAGATAAGGATATCACGTGGTTCTCAGGGGAATTTCAAAGAAAGATACAATGATGGTTTAAAGCACTATTCCAGTGTGAATGCTTAGCTTGTTAAGTATCCAGACTAACCTCCTTGGTGGGAGTTCTATAGATGTAAGAAGACTATGGATCCAAGATCCAGCCAGAAGTTTGATAAGAATCCTGGCTGACATTCCATTGCAATGGGGAGCGTGTGTCTCCTTGTAAGTGCTACTTGCATGAGTTCGTGAACTGTACATCTATGGATCCAGTCTGTGCTGACAAATGGGTTAGGCTTGGCAGCTCTCTTCTGACCAGCAGCCACACAATGGGCCGAATAGCCTCCTTCTCTTCAGCTTGCTTTCCATATCTTCAGTGTTGCATTTTTTAAGATGAATTGTTAATCTGAGATCCTGTTTGTTCTCTCAAGAGTTTGCAGGGGGCTGTTTCGGAACTCTCTCCAGTGCCCTGGCAGCGACCATGAAGTCAACAAAACAGATCATCTGGTTATTACCACAATGATTTTGGGAGTTTGCAGTGGAAAAATTGGCCACTGTGTTTCCCACATAACAACCTCCACTGGATGCAAAGGGACTTCATTAACAACCTGAGTCTCAAAGCAAAGGAGATGATCATGGACTTCAGGATGGAATGACCATCCTCCACTACACATCAATAATGCTGCAGTGGAGAGAATGAAGAACATCAAGTTCCTTGGAGTTCACTTAACTAGTGACATATTGTGGACACTCAACATCTCCTCACTTGTCAGGAAGGTGCAACAGTGGCTGCACTTTTTGAGAAGACTGAAGCAGGAAAGGCTACTGGCCACCATTATAAAGGAGCTCTATCGAGAGTGTCCTGGCCGGCTGCATCACAGTGTGGTGTAGTTGCTGAAGAGAAATGGATCAGAGGTCAAATCACAGGACCATAAGAGTGGCAGAGAGGATAACTGAAGTCTCCCTCTCCCCATCAATGTGATCTACCGGAATCGATGTCTGAAGAGGGCACACAGAATCGTCGAGGGCCCTTCCACCCTGCACACGGCATCTTTCAGCTGCTCCCGTCGGGAATGAAATACGGGAGTATCAGGGACAGCACCACCAGGCTGAGGAACAGTTTCTTCCCACAGATAGTGAGAACATTGAACGACCTGAAGAACTGCTCAGACCGACCATCTGAGAATCTTCCATTCATAAAACAATATTCATACATTTATTTGTATACATGAGTAATTGTCCTGCACACGTATTGTATGTCTGGATGTATGTTGTGACTGGTTGTGTGTCTGCGTGTTTTGCACCAAGGACCGGAGAACGCTGTTTCATCGGGTTGTATTTGTACAATCAGATGACAACAAACTTGACAAAATGTATTGAAAGTCCTGAGCTACATAAAGGCACATCTTCTGTCAAAATAAAAAGCTGTGTCCTGCTGGGAAATTCACCAATTATAATATTTACAGAACATTTTGTAGGGAAACATTTGGTCAGTTCTAATAATGCAGACTTGTTGGCATTGAAGGAACTTCTGCGCCTCTTTATTATTTCCTCTCTGCTTTAATTATTTCCTCCTAATGGCAAATATTAGAGAGTGTCAATGAAATAAAACACACAGAATAAAGTTAATGCCTTCCAAGAATAAGGGCAGAGTCTGATTTTCCCCTCCTCTTCATTTCACTGACATCACAAGGAGGCAGGCAGAAACGTTTCCTGTTCATCCTCAACTCTGGCTGTTATGTGCAAATACTGAGCTCCTACTGGATGTGGGAAAGCAGAGTAGGAGAGGAAAACTTGTGTTTGGCAGCTTCCAGACCTTTTAATGCAGGAGATCTTCCTTCCTCCTTCCCTGACAGTGGCTGGAAGCTGAGAGAGAGAGAGAGAGAGGGAGGGAGTCTCAACAAATAGAGGTCGGTGACAGAGCGACAGCACACACTTTTGAACTGTGAGCTTTCCTGCACACATGGATCTGTACAGATATGTACTTGTTGGATGGCTCTTAACCCTGCTGTCAGGTGAGAGATGGGGAGATATTTCGGGGAGGTTATTTGATGGAGAGAGCGAGATTGTCTTTCTGTCAAAGCACAGATTGGTAAATGTTTGTTGTGGAGAGAGAGAGAAGGCGAAAGGTTCTGATTAACCCTGTTTCCTAATAGGGAAACTAAAATGAAGTTAGCCAAGTTATATTGAAGAGAAAATGAATAAAAAGTGTAAATCAATATGCAGGATGTGTCTGAAATTGTACATAATGTGAAGTCTTTACATTTTATGTACGTATCGGTCTCTCCCTTTCTGTCCTCATCTCGTGACAATAGTCTGTTTATTCAGTAATCTTTAAGGAAAATAAGAACCGACTTCAGAAAATTACCTTGAGGTGTTAACAGTGAACACCATAAACTGTGGTGTGTCTCTTGTCACTGCAGGCATTTGCATATGTGGCTACTGGAAGACTTTTCCAGGAGACTGGATTGGGTTATTATAATGTGGGGTTTGGTTGGACCTCTTTAAAGCAACACTCCCTGGTTTTCATGTTTAGTTTTTCACTAAATCAGATCTCTGCTTATAAAACTAGTACAATTTAGTCTTTATTTTAGTTTCCTGTTGCTACATCAACACCGTGTGAAACCATTGCAAGTTGAACACTAGCTAGATTCATTTGGATTTAAAAAAAAGAAATTACTTTTATTTATATAGCAGATTTTTGCAACATCACAAATCACTTTACAGCCCACAGGAGAACTTTTGCCTGCAAAATTGAGGGATACAAATAGAGCAAATGCAAGTAAGCTTTTTCCTCTGAGGTTAGGTGAGATTTAAAAAAATAGACTTGGGTTAAAGGTGAAATGGGAGAAGTTTAAAGGGAACGTTCAGGGGAATTTCTTCACGCAAAGAGCGGCAGGAGTGTGGTACGAACTGCCAGCTGAAGTGGTGAATGCTGGCTCAATTTTGACACTAAGAAAATTTGGACAGGTATATGGATGGGAGGGGTATTGAGGGCTATGGTCCCGGTGCAGGTCAGTGGGACAGGCTAGAAGGGCCTGTTTTGGTGTTGGGTTCCATGGTCTCACTGTTTGTAGGATGCCCAAAAACTATTCTGTGCAGAAAAATCCAACAGGGAGAGGGGTGATGATGGATGTGGTCATTATTAATGGTAACATCACCATTGGTCAAGATGCCTACTAAATTCCGCTGTCTGTCATCAAAATTGAGTAGTTTTTTTCCCTTTGCATTACACTTGCGATGACAGGACCTCAGTTTATTGCTCTATTCAATAATCAGCATTTCTGACAAGACTTTCTCCACCTATACTGTAGCTATCCCTCAAAAAAATATAGAAGTGAGAGAGATTCCCACAGAACTCCCCTTGGAGACCAAAGGAAAACTTCTTCAGGGTAGGCACCCCACAAGGGATTTGTAACCTGGGCTTTCATTCTTGCCTTTGCTGTTATCGGACTCCGAGGCAAGAGAGTTGCTTTTGGAACCACAAATGAGGTCTGAGTGTGAGGCTGGCTGTCTGTGTTCTGAATTGGCTGATCAGAAAGGAATGAGAGGTCGTTGGGGAAGGAGAGGGTGGGTAGCCACCTTTTATTAGATGTAAACTCGCCTCTCTGTTCACCCACACTTGAGCCTTTCTGCTCCGTGGGTGGACAACTTGTCCCATCTGCCTTGAAAGGTGTGAACGACAATGGAGCACAAAATAGGAGTTGTCTCAGAATGCCTTTAAAAGTTGGCAAAGCCTCCGTTTCAGCTTTGACAACTGAATTAAATGAAGAATTAAATGAGCTTTAAGGTGCCTGATTTATTGTAAATATGAAGTCACGGCAAAATAGTTTTCCTTCACACAGCCCTCCTGAGATTTCCATTGAAACCAATGGGATTGCGGACCTCGAGTGGGACTTAACGTGAAACAGGATTGGGCAAGATTCCCAGCATAAAAAACTGGAGAAACACAGCAAGATTGAGCTCAGCTATTGGGTTCCATGCAGCAGACCGCATCTGAAGATGCAGCGCTGGGGATTGTTCAGTAAACGTTGGCCTGTGCATCTGCTGAGGTCCTAGACATGCTGACTCTCCATGGTCAGTTTTACCTCTGCCTCACACCGTAACTCAGCCGACCCATTTGGCTCTGATCACCCTTGGGTCTCTCTGATCAAATCAGCCAAAGTTTGGATTGTGCTCTTAGTCCAGCTGAAAATTGCATTCATTCCGAGAATACTTGGACAGCCTACAGGTGTATTCACAGTGGTAGATAAACAGTGAAATATTTCTTTTGGAGTGTTGACACAAATGTAATGAGCAGCCAATTTGTGCACAGCCAGATGTCACGTGAGAATTACAAGATCGCTGAAGATTCTTTTAAGCTTAGGGAATGGAGAAAGTGGCAGAGAACAAACCTCCTGCTCCTTGAGCAGTATCATGGGATCTGCTACGTCCACCAGAGGGAGTGGGCAGACCCTTGGCGTCAAAGCTCCCCTAACTCCCTCAGTACCACACTGAACAGTCAGCCTTGATTCCCTTCTCATCCTGAGTGCACCCCTGAATCCATGACCTGACTCGGCAGTGAAAGTGATGCCCACAGAGCCATAGTTAACAAAATAACAATCTATTACTGCCCTGTCAGAGCAGAACGTCAGGAGATGCAACAGTACGTTAAGATTCCTTTATTGTCAGCAATACAGAGAATGTAATGTTACATAAAACTTGATAGTCACCATTAGTAACAAAAGAGAAAAATATAAACGAAGAAAGATGCGCAAACAAATTGCAATAGAGAATAAAAAGCACTCAGCAATGAATAATGTTTAATGTAAGATGAGTCTCTGATTGAGTTTGTCGTTGAGGAGTCTGATGGTGGAGGGGAAGCAGCTGTTCCTGAACCTGATGGTGCGAGTCTTGTGGCATCGACACCTCTTTCCTGACGGCAGCAGTGAGAACAGAGCATGTCCTGGGTAGTGTAGATCCTTGATGATTGCTGCTGCTCTCTGACAACAGCGCTCTATGTAGACCTGATGGTGGGGAGGGTGTGATGTACTGGGCTGTGTCCACTACCTTTTGTAGGGCTTTATGCTCAGGAGTATTGGTGTCCCCATACCAGACTGTGAGGCAGCCAATCTGCAAAGTTTCCGCTACACCTCTGCAGAAGTTTGCCACGGTCTTCGATGTCATACCTCCACAAACCCCTGAGGAAGTTGAAGCAGCACTGATGTGGCATCGTCAGCAAATATGTCGATGATGTTGTTATTGTACCGTGCCATACAAGTCAAAGGTATAAAGAGAGTAGAGCAGGGAGCTAAGTACACAACCCTGTGGTGCTCTATAATTGATATAGATTGTGAAGGAAATGTTCTTACCAAGCCTCACTGATTGTGATCTGGAGGTGAGGAAATCCAGGATTCAATTACACAGTGGGGCATGGAAGGCCACGTCTTGGAGTTTACTGATCAGTTTTGAATGCTGAACTGTGGTCGATAATATATGTATGCATCTTTGCTGTCCAGTGTTTCAGGTATTTGTGTATAGCCAGTGAGATAGTATCCACCATAGTCCAGTTGCTGTGATAGGTGAATTGGAATGGATCTGTGTCACTGCTCAGACAGGAGCTGATATGCTTCAACACCAGCCTCCCAAAACACTTCATCACTGGATGGGAGTGCCACTGGTCAGTAGTCATTTAGGCAAGTTACCAAACTCTTCTTGGACACAGGTATGATTGAACAGTACCTCATCTTCTATCTGGACACCCTCCAACCAGATGGCATTAGCATCGACTTCTCCGGTTTCCGTTAACCCCACCCCTCTTCTCTCCCCTTGCCTTTCCCCCAGCTCTCTGTCTGTCTTTTTGAAACAGGTGGGTATCACGCTCTACTGAAAGTGAAAGTTTAAGAATACATTGACAAGTTGGTGAGCACAGGTTTTTAATACTCAGCCGGGTACTCCATCCGGACCGAATGCTTTCCTCTGATTCTCTCTCCTGAAGGCAGCCCACATGTCATCCTCAGATACTGGGATCATCAGGGGACATGGGGTCATTTAACATTCAAGGACATTTTGTCTTGAAACTGCTTCTAGCTGCATCCTAACCTCGAGTCTTGGTCTAATTTGCTTCTTATTTAAAAAATGTTGCCTGGACTGGAGGGCTTGAGTTATGATGGGAGATTGATAGGCATTAGCCAACTTTTCTTGCAGCAAAGAAAATTGATAATGATGGCATTTGTCAGCAAAAAAATCTGCTGCAGCTGAACAGAAAACTATAATGGAAAATGAAATAAATGAAAAGAGACAAGAAGAATAAATATTCCTAGTAATCCCAGGGCAAAGTGGCAATAGTGCAGTGGTGTTGGAGTGATCCTGATTAGTGTAACAAGGGGGAGATGCAAGAGTCTGATCACAGTCACCTAACCTAGAGGTGCTCCTGCAACCTCTGCCCCACAGAGGTTTCTAAAATTATAGCTAGAGGCAGCAAAGACTTTTTTGCAGGGTGGAGGGGTCTAACTTTCACCTGAGTGTCCAGTTTTTCCCCGGAGAAGGGGGTGGGAATTGGAAACAATCTGCCACAGGAGGTGATGGGCAAGGGTACAATTATACAAAATATCCGTCTCATTCCCTTGCCGACACATCTGACTATGATCTCATGCACTGCCAGACTAAGACCAACAGCAAATTGGAAGAACAGTACCTCATCTTCTATCTGGACACCCTCCAACCAGATGGCATTAGCATCGACTTCTCCAGTTTCCGTTAACCCCACCCCTCTTCTCTCCCCTTGCCTTTTCCCCAGCTCTCTCTTCCCTTTTCCCTCTATCTCCTTTCACAGGGCTAAAATCAATTCTCACCTTTTCTCTTATCATATCTAATTAACACCTTTTGTCTGGACTCCTCCCCCTGCCAGTCTTCAGTCTTTATTCTGACACCTTCCTGTTCTTTGCTTATACCTTGAGGAAGGGCTCAGGCCTGAAACGTCAGTAATATATCTTTACCTCCTATGGACGCTGCGAGACCTGCTGAGTTCCTCCAGCATTTCTGTGTGTTTTTACTACAATCACAGTATCTGCAGACTTTTTCACTCTTTTTGGTACAATTACAATGTGTAAAAGAAACTTGGACAGGAATACTGATTGGAAAGGCTTTGAAGAATGTTTGCCAATCACGAGCGGATGGGATTAGTGAAGCTAGGCATCTTGATCAGCAAGGATGAGTTGGTCTGAAGGGCCTGTTTCCTCGCTGTGTGCCTACAAATGCAATGGTCTTTGCAGAAACTGCCCGGACCCAGCATTCCGTGCTCCTTCAGCACTTTTCGTGACTACCTCCTCCCCAATCCCATCCTCCTGAGAATGAGCATTTGCTTCAGCCATCCAGTCGTAACCTGGTATCCCCTTCAATGCCCCACTAACCACTGCTTACCTGAGGTCCTTACTGACCCCCCCCCCCCCCCCACCACCACCACACACACAGCTGAAGCTGTGTGTTGAGTGGGGAGCGGAGAGCTGTGAATGGTCCAGTATCCCAGTAGTACTCCCCTCTGCCCTCAAACCAGCAGTTGTTGAACAACTTCCAATTCCCACACTCCTCCTGAGCTTCTGAATTACCAAGCTTGTGCATTACATCTGAAAGCATTTACACATTGGTTGCAGGCCCCCAGGTTACTTCCGACAAGCTCGTAGGAATTTAGAGCAGTCCTCTGTGTAAAATTTTGAAGACTGAGGTGTATTTAGTTACTAGCTACATGCCACAGTAAACATAATGCTTTAATTGGCCTCTTTCCAAACACTGAACCCCAAGTGCTGCCCACTACTTGCCTGCTGTGGGTCACAATATTATTCATTCGCCACAACCTTCCTTTTGAAGGAGAGAGTATTGGTGTTAGGGTTGCCGTGGCTCTGCCCCACAATATCTCTGTGGGCTAGGATGGCATTTTCCCCCCTCACAAAGCTAGCGAGGCGGTTAGTGCAGCGCTGTTACAGTGCCAGCGATCGGGGCTGGGATTCGAATCCCGCTCTGTCCAAGTAGTTTGTACGTTCTCCCCATGTCTGCGTGGGTTTCCTCCAGATGCTCCCATTTCCTCCCACCATCCAACAACGTACCAGGGGTTGTAGGTCAATTGGGCGGCATGGACTCGTGGGCCTGTTACTGTGCTGTTTGGCTATTTTTAAATGTTAAAAAAGGGTGGGGTTAAAATCCAATGGTCCCAAGAGTGAGAGAGAGAGAGAAGCTTTGATTTCAACTGCATTCCAAGGCATATTACGTCCATAGGGCATTTGTCCTGCAACAAGTCAGAAATGTGCACAGAGTTTTCCCACAACTACCTGATAATGATCGAATAATTAGTTTGCAGGAAATGTTGACCGGAGAGGGAGGTTTTGTTTCTTAGAACTGTGGGAGTTTAAGTGCTGTCCTGAGAGGGCATCCAAAGGTTGCACCTCAGTCTGTGAAGGTACCCTCAACACAGGCTGCACGGTTAGCGCAACACTTTTACAGTGCCAACCATCCGACGCTGTCTGTAAGGAGTTTGTCTGTTCTTTCCGTGTCTGTGTGGGTTTCATCCATGTGCTCCGGTTTCCTCCAACCCTTCAAAGTTACGGGGGTGTGGTGAGCATGAGAATAGATTTGAGATTTGATGGGTCTCAGAAGCAAGGGCTCTGAACACAGGCTGGCAGCAAATGACTTTTATTTACAGAAAACGAGCATGGGAAGATCACAACTGGGATAAAACATGCACATGCACTCAAGGATAAAAATAAAATAGTACGGCTCTATGCTACTCAGGACACTAACTAAGATGCTTCCCAACCCTTTACCAGTGCACACCTCACTAGCTGATTCTCCAGTGCCGTTCCACAGTGAAGTGAAGCTGGCAAAGAGAAAGCTGTGCACGTGTACGGCGGGGGGGGGGTCAAGCCCAGGTAATTTACAGGTTACCAAAGGCTCAATGCCAGCAAACACTAATCGATTACAAAGGCCAATGGCCCGAGGCCAAGTACAAGGGTACTTAAAGGGGCCAATGGTCAGGTGTGTCCTGATGGGTAAGCCAGGGCCAAAACTTGATGGGCAGGTGGTGTGTCCTCCACCAGATAACGGGTAGTGCTGTCGCGGGACAGCCAAGACTCTTCAAGATATAGGGGGCTTCAAGTTTGTGTCTAATTTCGTGGCACAGGTTTGAATTACTGGAATTGGCTTGCATTGTGCTGTAAATAAAATTTCAATACTATTTTCAAAATATTAAATTTATTTTTATATTTAGCATCACTCTGGGAGCAAAAGCTTGGGCAATGTGCTCGCATCTCCTTCTGTAGATTCCTGATAGCTGTGCCCAGTGGATTGGTCCCTATTCATTGTGCGCTCACACCATCCTTCTTGACATCTGAAATGCCCTCTTCAGTGGAGATGAGCAATTCATTATAAGTACTTCCCAGTGGACACTGTGTCTCCCTCTGGCAGAGCCAGTTAAAATCAGAGGTAAAATGCCTGGAGAATTTTACATCCGAATTGAAGTATGTTATGAAATGTTGAGATTTTATCACTTTGTGCTGAAGACTCCCAACAATCCAAAGCAAGAATGTATTTCAAAAGCAAACCATTTAAGCTTCACATTGACACAGTCTGTGTATAGATCTCAAGAACTATGGAACTATGCCCTTTCAAACTGCTGAGTAAAATGGGGTTAACCAGGCAATTTACAGTTAGTGTGGCAATTTAAAAGGGTCCAACTGGGTCCATGACCTACCTCAGAGGAGGTCAGGGAACACAGTTTAACTTACCCAGGTCTTCTCCACAGCCAATTTGAAAATGAAAATGGCCGACCTGCTTACTCCGGTGACGTCAGCATTGCTGGAGACTATTTACAGGGGACAATTAGCCCATCAGCACACATCACAGGGACAATATGCAAACTCCACATGAGAGTTGAATCCAGGTCACTGGAACTGGAAGGCATCGGCCTCACCACTGTGCCATTTCTCAAATCTCAGAATCACAATCCCCAAATTTAATTGGCCCAAATGCTCTGGCTATGAGCTCTAGAAACCCCCTACCTCCAAACACCCCATACCTTCAAACACCCCCTCTCTCCTCCTTTTAAAATGTCCCTCACCTGTTGAATTTTTTCACCAAATAGCTCTGAGTCAGTGTTGGGGACGTTTGCAACATTGACAATTTGTGTTAATACCGCCCGAGACCTAAGCTCTCTGGGTCACTTTGTTCCACTCTGCTTTGAGCCCACTGCCCAGAATGTAGTTTTCTGGTGGGAAATTTTTTCTTGAAAATGAATACAAATGGGAGTGAAATTCTTGCATGTAAACACTCAATATGTTGGGGTTGAGATAGAATAAGTTATTTAGTGCAAAAATTCTATACAGATTCTGATTTCAGATTTATTGTCAGAGTACATACAACCCTGAGATTCTTTTTCCTGCGGGTGAGGTAAAATTACCACTTGTGGGTAGTGAAAAAAAACCTGTACTCTATGTAAAGAAACTGAGCAATACAGAGAAGGAAAAAATAATTAAGTGCAAAAGAGCCCTTAAACAAGTCCCTGATTGAGTTTGTTGTTGAGGAGTCTGATGGCAGAGGGGTAGCAGCTGTTCCTGAACCTGGTGGTGCGAGTCTTATGGCACCGATACCTCTTTCCTGATGGCAGCAGCGAGAACAGAGAGTGTGCTAGGTGGTCTGGATCCTTGATGATTGCTGCTGCTCTCCGATCCAGCTTAATGAGGAAGGGCCATGATGATGCAGTTCTGGGATTGTGATTGGCATTTTGAAGTTCTGTTGGTGGCCTGGTTTCCATGTTGTAAGGCCCTCATAATGAATTGAAATGTTCACAACAGGAGACTTCTGAAGTTGGAACCTGAACCAACTCTGCTGGAGAAACTCAGCAGGTCAAGTAGCATCAGTGGGAGAAAGAGAATGGTTGACGTTTTGAGCCAAAATGCTTTATCAAGACCGAGCAAAGGGGCCTGATTGAGCCAACCTTTCTTAATCTCACAAAGGAACAAATATAACATTGATTTGATGTTTGAACGAGAGGCTGGAGGGTCTCAACAGGTCTGGCAGCATCTATGAAGACAGAGGGTCAGTTCATGTTTCAGGTTGAGGCCTTTATCAAGAGCTTATCAATTACTATTCTTCAATTTTATATTTTTGGGGGGAAAAAGATGGAGATTAAGGAATTTAACATCCTCAGTAATTTTAAACCACGGCTCCAGAAAAGGTTTAATAATACCTAGACAGAGGTGAAAAATGCCCTTCGTCGCACAACACTGACCCTATTCAGAGAGGTAGTTATCACTAGATCTCGTGAATTCATGCAGGCAGCTCTCCCCCTCTTTCTCTCGGGCAATTAGGGGTGTGTAGCCAAACCTAGTTTCAACAGCAATTCCCACCCTCTGTGAATAATTCTGTGCACAAGTTCATGATTTGTTAGCCTTGGCCCCATCTTGTATGCTTCACGAGAACGTGAATGGGGTAACTAATCCGGTCTTTCCGAACCTTGTGGTGATCCCGTTAGTCCTCAACGTGGACTAGTTCTACTCTGGGATCCTCCCAGAATCAGCAATCTGACCACCTTGTGGGAGATATCATTCTCTACTTGCTTTGGGTGCTTGATTCTATTTGTGTGAAAATATTTTCAGAAGCAGAATTTATTGTCAATCAAAGAGAGGTTTGGGGAGGAATTAAATCAGATTTACAACTCTCAAAGGTGCAACTATCACTATAAATGACATAAAAAAATAAATTGAGACAAAAAAATCTATGGAAAGTGAGGTAGTGTCTGTGGGTCAATGTCTTGGAACGAGCTGCCAGAGGAAGTCTCTTGAACATTTATGTTCGAGATGTTTGGACAAATACCTGGTTGGGAAAGGAGTAGAGGTATATGGGAATATGTGGGCGTAAGAGAGAAGCACAATGGTCAGCATGGATAGGTTGGGTTGAAAGGCCTGTTTCTGTGCTGTACAACGCTGGCTCCACAAGGAAACCTGGTCTTGTACTTACCCCTGCACTTAATAACTCCATTACATATCTGTGTTATCTGTTCTTTACACTCCCCTGTTCTCTCCCAAGATCATCCCTTTTCTTTCCTTTCTTGAAAATACTCCTTAAAGTGTACCTCTTACCAAGGCTTGAAGTCACCTCCTCAAGGCTCAGTCAAATTTAATGATGCTTTAATAGTCGTCTACAGCCACCATGAAGAAACGGCCCCAATAAATAAATGCAAGCTGTTATTATCTCAGTATTTGTGAAAAGGGTGCTGGTTTATTTGTTATTGAGTTGTCTCTGATCATTGACCCTACATACGGTACGAAAACACAAACTTGACTGGAGTGGATTCTTGGAAATGGGGAGATGGAGGGTTTTGATTGGTCATTTGAGAGTTGTAAATCTGATTTAATTCCTCCCCAAACCTCTCTTTGATTGTGGTTAACTTTCTTTGAATACCATGTGGGAATGACAGTGCAATTTATGTTCCACTCTAGCAGAAGATTGAGTCAGGCTGTTGACCTTTCTCACTCAGTTTATGACAACTCCTTGTGCTGAACCACTGGACACGGACTTGAGTCCACTCAGTGCCTTGCTAAAAATGTCAATGTTTATTAAAACTGAAAGAGAAGGTAATATGATCTTTTGCATCTCTGCGTTGACTGGGTTTCAATCAGCTTCATGTGCCAATTCTATATGGGCCAGAACTAGCCTAGATTTGGCAATGATTTTGCAAAGTCTTGTGGAACCATAGAATAGCACAATGCAGAAGGAGGCCACTTGGCACATTGCAGCTATGCCATTTCTTTCAAACAATCCATACAGTCTCATTCTCACTCCTTGCATTGTAATTTTGTTTTCCAAGTATCGATCCAGTTTTCCTTGTGAGTGGAACATTTGGAGATTCATTCCAGTAGCCTAGGAAAGTAGTTCTCCCTTGTGTTGCTGGTTTGTTCGTAACCAAGGGTCTTCACTTCAGAACCAGAATCGGGTTTATTGTCAAGAAATTTGTTGTTTTACGACAGTGGTATTGTTTATTAAAGGTGAAAAAAAAATCACCATAAATTTACATTTTCTCAAATACACCATTTAAAAAATAAATAATTTGTGCCAAGGAAGAGAAAGTGAGTTAGTGTCGATGGTTTCATTGCCCATTCTGATGCCAAAGAGGAAGACGCTGTTTCTGTACCATTGGGTTTGTCTTCAAGCTCTTGTACCACCTCCCTGATGGTAGTTGTGTGAACAGGACACAGCCTGGGTTCATGGTCTCTGGTGCATCTTTTTCTTTGGTCATTGTTATGTTCCTTTACTCCTTCTTTCAAGATCAATTCAGTGATTGAGGCTGAATAACTGTACTGGGTGGAGGGTCAGGAACACCACACATTGTAACTTAACGTGTGGGAGGTCTTGATCCCAATTCTCAGGGAACATCCAGGAAGAATCACTGGTAAAACAGCTAGTCTCCTGCAGCAACTTCTGGGTATGAAGTGCCCTCAGAATGAAAGGGAAATGGGGCAGAAGGTAGCTTTGGAATATACAGAAGAAAGGAAATTTCAACAATTTAATGACAACCTAATGGAAAGATCACAGTCTGTCTGGGTCGGTTGCAGAACGTCTGGTGAGCACTGGTGCACCACAGGGTTATGGATTCGGCCTGTTGCTGTTCATGCTACAGTATCATCAAATTTTCAGATGTCGTTGGCCTCATCATGAGTTACAAAGAAATAGGTGAATATGGTGCAAGAGTAACAGCCTGAGTCTCAACATGGATTAGACAAATGACATAATCATGGACTTCAGGAGGACCATGAGTGACCACCCTCCACTACAAAACTCTAGTGGAGAGAGTAGAGAGCGCCAAATTCCTTGGTGTTCACTTAACTAGTGACCTATCGTGGACATTCAACTTCTCACTTGTCGGGAAGGTGCAACAGTGACTACGTTTCCTGAGAAGACTGAAGCAGGCAAAACTACCAGCCACCATCATGTCAACTTTCTAAAGGAATTCTATCGAGTGTGTCCTGGCCGGCTACATCACAGTGTCATGTGGTTGGTGCAGAGCAATGGTATAGTGGTCAATCCACAGGACCATAAAAGTGGCAGAGAGGATTACTGGAGTCTCCCTCCCCACTCTCCCTGACCCACCCCCACCCCCCAAATCGACGTGATCTGCTGGGATCTTTGTCTGAAGAAGGCACGCAAAATCATTAAGGACCCCTTCCACCCTACACACAGCATCTTTCAGGAAAGAGATCCAGGAGGATCAGAGCCAGCACCACCAGGCTGAGGAACAGCTTCTTCCACGGGCAGTGAGAACGACCAAGGGAACTGCTTCCACTAACCATCTGAAATTCTCATATTCATGAAACAATATCTATTTATTTATTTGTATATAAGAATACTTGTCCTGCATATGTATCATTTGTCAGTATCTGTGTTATGTCTGGTTGTGTGTCTGTGTGTTTTGCACTGAAGACCAGAGAACACTGTTTTGTCAGGTTTGACTTGTGCAGTCAGATGACAATAAACTTGTCTGACTTGACAAGAGATGAATGATTGGCAATAGCACTGTGCATTTGAGTAAGGCTGGCGAGGAACTGTGGTGTAGAATGGAGATTTGTTTTCTCTCGTTGAGATCTGAATTGGAGTGCTGTCCATTTGGCCAGACTCCAGACATCAAGTCACTATTTCAGTCAACTTGGCACATCTGCTGTGATCTGGCTACCTCTCCCAAAGGAAAGAGTAAATTGCTTTACCTTAACCCTGTCAGGTCAGATCAACAGGCACACCACTGAGACGAGAAATGAAAAGCTTTCACACAAACCATCTTTTCTTTTTAACTGAATTGACATCTTCTTAATGGAAGAGAAGGGAAGGCACAGAGCCAGCAGATGGATAGACGATGCAAGGCAAGATTTCCCCAAGCAATGGTGCATGCTTGCCAACTCAATAAGCTTGCATTCCTTGAAGCTACTGGAGAACTTGTCTGGAAATCTACACCTTTCATTTTGAGCTTTCCCAATGAATGTGCAGAAACGGAATCAAATCTTGCTCCCAAAATTTCTTTCAGCCCCTCTGCCCTGCCATCTGCCTAAAGTTTAGCTATATAAAACTTTGGTTAGGCTGCCCTTGGAATACTGTATGCAATTCTGGTCACCCAATTGCAGGAAAGACGTAGAGACTTTGGAAAAGGTACCAAAGATGTTTTTTTAAACAGGATGCAGACTGGTTTAAAGGGGGAGGGTTACGGAGAGAGATTGGACAAACCGGGGGTTGTTTTCTCTGGCTTGTAGGAGGCTGAGATTTATAAATTCAGTGCGTCACTGAAGACACTTGAAAAAGAACAGGTGTACTGTGGAGAGTATTCCGACTGGTGGCATCAATATCTAGAACATAGGCGCCAACGCTCAAGACAAGAAAAAAAACTCCAGAGGGTTGTTAACTCAGCCTGCGACATCATGGGCATCAGATTTCATTCTATCGAGGATATCTACAAGAGGTGGTGTCTTAAAAAAGCAGCCTCTATTCTCAAAGTCCCCCACCACCGAGGCCATTCCCTCTTTACTCTGCTACCATTGGGGAAAAAGGTACAGGAGCCTGAAGATGAGCGCTCAGTGGCCCAAGGTCAGCTTCTTCCCCGCTGCCATCAGATTTCTGAATGGACACCGTCACTGCCTCACTTTGTCTTTTTCTTTTCCTGCACTATTTTAATTATTTTGAAATGTGATTTATAGAAATGTTTGGACTGTGATGCTGCGGCAAACCAACAAATTTTGTGACATGTTCATGACAATAAATTTTGATCCTGATTCTCCCTGAAATCGTGAGAAGGTGGACAGTCACAATTTTTATCTCAGGGCAAAAGCATCACACACAATAGGATGTGTTTTTGAGGCAAGGGGAGGAACTTTAACAGTATGGGAAAATATTTTACACAGAGAGAAGTGGATGCTTGGGATGGGCTGGCTGGAGAAGTGGGAAGCAAATACAATATGGCATTGAAGAGGCTTCAGAATATGAAGGGGATGAGGGAATATCTATCAAGTGCAAGCAGCAGTAGTCTCAGTTTGATTTGGACTTGATCTATCAAACTTGGCGCAGGGTTTTTGCCGTTATCCTCAGCAACCTGGAGATGATTTATCAGCCCATATGATCAGCTTGTACCTGCGAGTTAAGCCAGTTAGTTCCCAAACTGGAGAGCAGTGACGTTCTGGCCACTTCTCTGGTTGAGATCTCCAGCTCCATGTGTGTGTGATCCAAGATCTCGCATCAGGGACTCTGGTCCTGATCTCTCCTCTGGTATCTTGTGACATCCCACAAAGGGGATGGTAAACTTTGTGGGATGTCAATATAGCACAGGAAACTTTCTCTTTCTGCCTATTAATTCTTTTCTCAGTTTTCTCCTGTACCGGCGGGCACTACCAGAGGAGAGATCAGGACTGCGTTTTACAACATGCATTGCTTGATAATAGGAATGTACACGTATGGAGTGGGTGAGAATGGTGTCATGGAGTCAATCCAACAAGGAGGCACAGGAATGCATTTGATGGAATTTCTGCCTCGGATCTTGCGAGCCAGCTTCAATCCTGATCTTGGTTGTCATTTGAGTATCGCATGTCCATAGACGTGTTATGTCCAGTTGTGTGTCTGCACGTTTTGCATCACGGGCCGGGATACGCTGTTTTGTTGGGTTGTAATCGGACGCTAAATAAACTTGAACTTGTGCACTGCGCGTGCTCTCCCAAGACAAATCATGCATTGAAAGTTCCCCCTGAGTTGAGAGGTGGAATCTGGGGGAAGTTGATTGAAGTAGGAAGAATAGGATACGGGGGTGGTAGTCGGCCTAGGCTCAGGAGGAAACATGATGTAAAATCCAGCTCGATAACATTATATTTGGATTCACTTTGAGTTGAACTATTTCATAATGACTGTGTACTGGTATATGGCTGCTTTTTGAACTCCTACTATCTAGCTTTCCATCAGTTCTGCCTTTCTTTGATGTTAAAACTGGAGTCAGAATTGGCTCTGTAATGAATGATACCAATTAGACAACTGAGTAGCCTATGCACACATTTCCCACTGAAAGGTGGTTTCACCCATTTACTGGTTAGTATTCCACCTACGATGAAACGGTTTGCAATTTTGCGCTGCGTCTATTACAGAAAAGAGATATTTAAATTTAATTTAAAAAATTTTATTTACAGCACACTACAAGCCAATTTCCGGCAATTTATACCCTTGCTGCCCAATTACACCAAAATTATCCTACAACCCCATACATTTTGGAGGGTGGGAGGAAAGAGGAGCACCCAGGATAAACCCACGCAGACATGGAGAGAATGTACAAACTCCTTGCAGACGGTGCCGGATTCAAACCCTGGGTAATAGCGTCACATTGACTGCTGCACTAACTGTGTAAAAGTTCCTTTATCGATCTAACCTTTGCCTGAAACAGAAGTATGGTGGGGGGGGGAAAGGAAAGCCATGCTGGCTTTATTGACCATCATCTTTTGCTGCTCCTTGATCCATAAGCCCCAGAGTTCAGTGGAGCTGTCATCCTTCCACGGGGCACCTGTGTATCCTCCTCTTCATCCCTGGGATCCCACCTGGTGATGAGATGGATGAGAGCAAGGACTGAGGATGAATATAAGAAACTGGGGGAAGTTTGGGGGAAGATTAGGGGGAACTTCATGTAGAGAGCAGTAGGAGTGTTGAATGAGATGTGAATGCAGACTCAATTTTACCTTTTAAAAAGAATTTGGACAGGGTTATTGATGGAATTTGCTGCCCATTGAAACAGTGGAGGTGACCTCCACTGTTTCAATGGGCAGCAAATTCCATAGATTCACCACCCTCTGGGAAAAGCAGTTTCTCCTCATCTCCGTCTGAATCTACTACCCTGAATCCATTCTCCCCCACCAACGGAAACCACTTACCTATCTTATCTATGCCTTCCATAATTTTATACATTTCTATAAGATCCTCTCTCATTCTTCTAAATTCCAGTGAGTACAGTCCCAGACAACTCCATCTCTCCTCATGGGCCAACCCCCTCATCTCTGGAATCAACCTGGTGAACATCCTCTGCACTGCCTCCAAATGCCCACAATCTGTTTTCCCAGGGTAGATGATTTGAGATCCAGGGAGCAGAGGTTTAGGATGAGAGGAAAGAGATTTAAGAGGGACCTGAGTGGCAGTCTTTCAGATGGTAAAACTGCAGAGGTTGGATCCTGGGCAAACAATGAGAAACTGGAGGGACAAAGAGGCATCATCCATGGATAGAAATCAATAATGTTTTGGGTCAGGAGCCCTGATTGAGTTTTGGTAAAGGGATCCTTTACGATGTTGGCTGCCATTGTGAGGTAAAGCCACACGTACATATGTCTGCAGGACTAGAGGTCAGCGCTTTTGACAGACTTGGCTAAGTTTGCCACTTTCTGCACCTTCCTGCGTTCGATGGCACTCGAGTTTCCAAACCAAGCTGTGTTGCACCTCGTCCGTATACTTCCGATAGTACACCTGTTGAAGTTTGACAGAGTATTCAATGACCTGCCAAATCTCCTCAGACTTCTTAGAAAGTAAAGACCTTCTTCACAGTTGCCTTGATATGTTGGCTCCTACAGAGTTCACAAGATATAGGAGCAGAAGTAGGCCCATCAAGTCTGCTCCACCATTCTAATCATGAGCTGAACCATTCTCCTATCAGCTCCACCCCATGGCCTTCTCCCTATAATTCTTGATGCCCTGACTAATCAAATACCTTTCAACCTCTGCCTTAAATGCACCCAACTACCTCTTCCACAGCCACCTGTGGCAACAAGTTCCAGACTCCCGATCCTCTAACTCAAGATATTTTTCCGCATCTCTGTTTTAAATTGACACCCTTCATCCTGAAGTTGTGCCCGCTTGCCCTAGAATCCCCTTCCATGGGAAACACCCTTGCCACATCTTCTCCGTCCAGGCCTTTCATCATTTGAAATTTCATGATCAGTCCAAGAGCCCACAATCATTCCTCAAGCTAACCCCTTCATTTCTGGCATCATTCTAGTACATCTCCTCTGTTGTGTGCAATCCTAGGAACTAATCCTAACCTGTCAATGAAGGTAGGTGCATGGACCTTTGAAAAGGTCAGCAAGATTGTGATCTCTGTGACTCAGCATGTGCCTCATAGACAATGGTTCTTGAAAGTTGCTAGTACACTGGCAGAGGGAGATGAATCTTGCATCTCAAGCGAATGCCATCTAGGTATAACAAGTGCAGAAGATGCCCCAAAGTAATTGGCCTGTGCTTATACAGAGAAAATCTTTGATTTCAGAAACCATAAGATAACGTTGATTGTGTCTCAGTTACCATCTCAGAAAGCTCTGAGTCACTTTCACTCATAAGGAAATCACTCATCATTCAGAATTATTTATGTCTGGGAATAACGGTAAGTGAATTATTGTGTTCAGTTTGCATGGGGAGTCGTAACAATGCCGTGTTTAAGATTCAGTTTTCCCATGGACATCTGCGTTTCAAGTTATTAGAGCCATAAATTTCTGTAACAGTTCTTGGAACTTGGAATCCTCCCCCAGCAAGTTACTCGACAGCACTTTGCCCAGTGGCAACCCTCCCTGCCGAGTCAGCATTCTGCGATTGGTATCCTTCCCACTGCTCTGACACTAACCCCTTCTCTGACCAGCCTGCATACCCACCTTGTGCCGTATTTTCATTCTGAACCCTGTCCAGGTTTAAGCTTGGCAAGAGATGGTCCCATCGATTCCCAGGCTTGAGAATTATTCTCCAGAGTGATTAAGATCTGTCCAGGTGGCTGACATTAATTGTGTGCTTCTTGCAACCAGCAGTTCCATGTGACCTGTTCAACATTGACACCAAAAGGCCAAAGATTATCAAGGGCTCCGCAGAAGCACAATTTGGATACACAGTGCAGCAGCATGAAGCCAGTGGACAGAAATGGTAAGGACAGTCAATACCTCAGCTGATGCTAAAAGTGTGTGATGAGCTGTTGAATGTGGAGTGATCCAGGGAATCCCACTGATTGGAAATACGTGCTAAATTGGGCTTTGGCAGGTTGTAGCTGAAGGTTGCTCCTTTGGAATGCTGGCTCCCTGGGATACACTATAAAATATTGGCCTTTTGAATGTCTGGCAGATCCTCATTCCCTTGTTTTTTTTGATTTGATGATGAAGATTTGCGGCCTTGAGCTTTTCCAGTGGCAGAGAGGCTGTTCTTTTTCTCTTTGAGGTGTCTGTGATCCTCTGTTCAAGCGCAGAAGGGTAATTCTACCTCACCAAGCAGCAACTAGGTTCTGCCGGGTGAAGCTGCAGAAAATTAAGCAAGCGCCAAGTTTGCCAATCTCTTGCCTATCAGAGGATAGGCAATTGAGTCATATTGAGTGCGTGCCCACGTTATGAATCTCCTTTGTTCACTGACCAAAAATGTTTCCTAAACAGCAGAAAACTGATCCAATTCGAGGGACAAACCCAGCTTCTGGTCATTACCTTTTACAGATTCCTTCTACAATCCACAAGTTGAAAGCATTATTTTTGGAAGAGAGAATGGCTGAACATGGTTGTCCATGCAAACAACATTTGCTGCAGCTTGAGCTCTGTGGTTGAACAATGATTATAACGAGAAAGGGAATTGTGTTAGGAGCGCTGATGGAGTGGGGCTTTGATGATCTGCACTGCAAGTATTGTCTGAATAAAGCAAAGGGGAATCTGCTTTCTATGCAGACTTTCTCTTTAGCAGGAAGTGTCAAAAGGTCTTTAGGTTATCTGTCAGAAGCCACCCAACTCTTCATACACACTCAGTGATTTTTTTCTATCCATAAAAGATCTTTAAAACACCCATTTTTAGATGCTGGGGTCCAATGCAGTGCACAAGAGTGCTGGAAAAACTCAGCAGGTCACGCAGCATCCATGGGAAGAAAAAAGCAGTCAACATTGTGGGCCTGAGCCTTTGTCAGGAGTGTTGAACATCAGGCATGTACCTGTCACTTTCCTATCACTTTTCATCTTCTTTCTCTTCTACCCTCCTACAACTTCTTACCTGTTAGCCTGTGCTCCTCCCCTCCACTGTCTTATTCAGCTGATGAGGGGCCCAGGCCTGAAATGTTGACTGCCCTTTACTTCCCTCGGGTGCCACAGGACCTGATGAGTTTCTCCAGCACTTTTGTGCACGGCACAAGCACCCATTTGATGTCCTTGCGAGTGTAGCTTTGGTTGCTGTGTGCTTGGCATGGAAAATGACTCGTCTCACAATTTAAAACTCCTTCACCTCAGCAGCCTGACGGAGATGAGCCTTGCTGGTGCATCACAGTTTCGAGGTAATTCACTTGCGAGAAGGGAAACTGAGTTGGAACTCTTGCACTGACCTTGGGTGAAAACAATGGGATGAATTCTTAAAGTTTTTGAGTTAGCCTCAGCACTGAGCCATGTCTGACAAAATCTCCTGGCAGTGTCAGGCATGTGTGAGGTAATAAACAGCTCCAGATTAAGTATAGCAAAGTTTAGCCAAAATGCAGAAACTGCTTCTTTGGCAAATGTGGCTGACACGAGAATCCAGCAAAAGGCAGACTGAGAAAATGTGGCTTGGCTCATCAAGGCTAATCGGTCCAACAGATCTTCTGTGCAGCTATGGATCTATACCTTGAGAGAAGCTGAGAAAAGTATCTGTGAACAAAAGCTCTGTGCTTTATTCCTGGCTATTTCCCAAAGTTAAGTGTTGGGTTTTCAAATGGAAGTCTGGTGTTTCAGATTCTCTCTGCTACTTACATTTTTAAGTGATTAATTTACCTTAAATGTGCCTCTCTAACCAGCTGTCTGCAAGCAGCATTGTCAATGGGGAAAAATGCATTATATAAATCTTTTTCACAATACTCCTAAATGCTTTAGAGCCAGTAAAGTACTTTTGAAGTGTTGTTGCTATAATAATTACAGCAGACAATTTAGAGGAGGCTCGTTTAAACAGCAATATGCAATAAGGGTGGCCCGGTTAATGCAATGCTGTTACAGCGCCAGCGACCAGCGTGCGAATCCTATGTTGTCTGTATGGAGTTTGTATGTGTCTGTGTGGGTTTTCTCCCACCATTCAGAACATTACCAGGTTTTCAGGTTTATTGGTTGGTATGGGCTCATGTGCCAAAAGGGCCTGTTACCATGCTGGATGTCAAAAATCTTTTTTAATGATAATATCCAAGTTTTCTCCTTTAGTAAAAATAAATTGGAGGATGAGTTTTGAGCTGAAAAGAACTCCCATGCACAACTGAGAAAGGAACTGGGCCTTGACTAGGGCCTAGTGCATAGCAAACACTCAGCAAGGCACTAGAGCATCAACCTAGAGGGGGCTGTTGTATATCATGGCTATTGTGATTTATGGTGTGAAAAATAAAAAATTTAAAAAAAAAACCTAGAGGGGGCTGTGAACCCACAATCTTTTGACTCTGAATGTGAGCATCACCCCTAGATTTGAGGATTATCCATATGAAGCTGGATCTGAGGTAACTCATTTGAAGAAACCATTTAGGAGACTGGCAGATTCATTCCTTGCTGCAAAGCTTTTCTCCTTCGAGCAGGGGTTTGGACATCACTGGGGTCAGTTGGTGGCCATCTCCTCTCAGTTTTGTTGAGGTGAACCTTTGGAGGATCTTTATAGCATCCTTACTGAGCATCTCAGGACCTCTAATGTGATGTGCCTGGGAATATAAAATTTGTCTGAGTGGAGTGTTGGGCATCCATGCAGACTGCCCACATTCCTGGAGCTGAGATCTTTGGACCATTGCCTCAGTGTTTATAACCTTGCCTTAGGCAAGAATACAGTCAGTCATGTAAAGATTGGCTTCATGGCACCACTTTAAAAGGTGATATATATCAAGTGGTAGAAGTGGGAACAAGTGTAACACTCAGAAGACATTTAGACAGGTACATGAATAGTAAACATTTAGAAGAGGTATGGGCCAAACACCGGCAAATCGGACAATTGTGATCAGCATAGACAAGATGAGCCGAAGAGCCTGATTCCGTGCTGTAGAACTTCTAAGAATTGTCAGTAAAATTAATGGAATTAGCAGTTCAAGAAAGCACTTGAAGTATATGAAATGATTTACACAGAAATAGTGTGTTTATCTCAGTGAGCTTACATCTGGGTTTGTGTTCTACACAAGCTTTGCATTCGCATATTTTCACGACAGATCATGCTCCAAAATAGCCGAAGGTTTAGTGGTGGTTAGTGAAATTCCATGTGTGATTCAGTAATTTACTTTCAAATGACTAAGACTTTGAAGGAGAACTTTAATTAGTTTTTTTAAAAAATAGCTTGATGCATATTTGTGTAGGTGAGCTGATGTTAAGTCTGTCCCAGCCCATGCATTTTATAGGGCACAGATAGTTTGTACTTGCGGAGCACATTTCACAGGAAGGCTTAGCAAAACAAACATTTATTTTGAGCATCTTAAGGAGAGATTAAAGAATTTTTGGACGAAGTGGTACATCTTAAGTGAGAGGTTGAGGAATTTTGGGAGGAAGTCTTAAACTGGAAGGTATTTCAGTAGATGACAGTTCTGGAGGAGATTTCATGGAGAGGGGCCAGTTTGGAGGGATTTGCAAACAAGGCTGAGTCATAGCATAAGAAATTGGACCCCCCCCCATTTAATCTACCCCCTCATTTAATCATATGATGGCTAATCAGCCTCCACATCACTGACACAAGGTCTCTTAAATATTCAGATATCTATTGATCTTTGTTTTGAATAAATTGAGCGAGACTTCAAAACTGACATGAAAGAGAATTCGAAAGATTCTTCTCTAAATGAAGTAGTTCTAGCAAAGTGACCCAGCCTTTATATCGAGATAATGACACTTAGTCCTAATCTGCTCAATTAAGAGAAGCATCCTTCAAATATTTTCCCCGGTAAACCCTATAGAACAATGGTTTCCAAACTTTTTCTTTCCACTCACATCCCTAGGTGCTCTGTGATCAGTAAGGGATTACTTAAGGTGGCACAAATATGGTAAGAAAAATTTTGAAGACCACTGTTTTAATTGTCCCTCATTGACTCGTTATGTGCACGGTTTCCCAAAGGAAATGGGCCAAGGACAATTTTTCTTAAGCAAAATATTTCAGTAACAATTGGGTCTACAGCAGTGGTTCTCAACCTTCCCTTCCCACTCACATACCACCTGAAGCAATCCCTTACTAATCACAGAGCACCTACGGCATAGGGATTACTTAAAGTGGTACAGTACATGAGTGGAAAGAAAAGTTTGAAAACTATTGCTTGAGAATGTTCCAGTGAAGTCATCACTCAACTAAATTCTGAAGAATTTCCTTCTCATTCCCCCCTGATAGGATGGACCTGCCATCTCAAGAACTGGGCTGGCGAATCTTCACTGCACTCCCTCCATTAGATAAGGGCTCCACGATTGTATGCAGTATTCCAGTTATGGTCCCACTAATGTCTTATCAGATGTCAAAAGACATCTTTACTCTTGTCCTCAAATCCTCTTGCAATAAAGGCCGGCATACCATTTGCCTATGCAACTGCCTGCTGCACCTGCTTTCAATTGCTTACCTTCAAGGTCATCCAGGTTTCTTTCATGAATTCATGGTAATTCTGTCTCACCTGCAGGAAAAAGAATCTCAGGGTGGTTCGTGATGTCATGTATGTACTCTGAACTTTGAATTAAAAACTTTTTCCACTGAAGTGAAAAGCCTCGCATTTCTTCACAATGCGTTCCATCTGCCAAGTTGCTGATCTCAGCACTATTCCCATTCCATCCAAGTTTCTATATCCCTCTTGGATGTGTTATATCTGGGGTGAATCTACATGCTACTCCACCTTCGTGAACACGTCACAACATTTTTTTGTTTTACAGCAGCTGTAAATTGCACAAAAATAAATCAGTGCAAAAATAAGAGAAAATGAGGTAGTGTCTGTGGTTCATTGTCCATTCAGAAAGCTGTTGGTCATGGGGAAGAACCTGTTTATTGTTCCTCCGGGTGTTCATCTTCAGGCTCCTGTACCTCCTTCCTGATGTTAACAGAGTGAAGAGGGAATGACCTGAGTGGTGGGGGTTCTTGAAGATAGATGCTGCTTTTTTGAGACGCCGCCTATTGTAGAAATCCTTGATGGAGTGAAGACAGGTGCCCATGATGGCCCTGGCCAAGTTGACAACTCTCTGCAGCCTTTTCCTGTCCTGTGCATTGGCACCTCTATTCCAGACAGTGATGCAACCAGTCAGAATGATCTCCACAGTTTTCCTGTAGAAATTTGCAGGTCTTTGGTGACGTAGCAAATCTCCTCACAAAGTTTAGCTGCCAGCGAGCCTTCTTCATGACTGCATTGACATGGAGGCTCCAGGAATAATCTTCAGAGATATTGACACCCAGAAACTTGAAGTTCTTCACCCTTTACACTGCTTGATAAGGATTGGTTTGTAACCTCCGATTTCCCCTTTCAGAAGTCCACAAACAGCTTCATGGTTTTGCTAACATTGAGTGCAAGGTTGTTTAATTTAATTTGATATTTAGACAAACAGCAGAATAACAGGCCATTTTGGCCCAGGAGTCCGTCCGCCCAATTTACACCCAATTAATCTACACCCCCAGTACATTTTGAACAGTGGGAGGAAATTGGACCCCCCGGGAAAACCCACACAGACACTGGGAGGATGTAAAACTCCTTACAGAAAGTGCGGGAATTAAATCCCGGTCCCAGTTGCTGGCATTGTAAAGGCACTACGCTAACTGCTATGCCATCAACTAGCTGATCTGTCCCACTCCTGCACACCTCCTATTGCCGTCTGTGATTCTACCAAAGTCCGTGGTGTCATCAGGCAGATTTGTAGATGGCATTTGAATTGTGCCTGGCCACACAGTCAGGGTTATAGAGTGAGTAGAGCTGCGGGCTAATCCTGCATTCTTGAAGTGCACCTACGAGGAGGAGTCTTTGTTTCCAATTCGTAGTGACTGTGGTCTTTCAATAAGGGAGTTGCATATCCAGTCGCAGAGGAGGGTGCAGAGGTGCAGATTTTCAAGCTTGTCGTCGAGCACTGAGGGTATGATTGTGTTAAAAGCTGAGCTGTAGTTGACAGAGTAGCCTGATGTACACGTTGCTGTTGTTTGTAATCCAGAGCTGAGTGGAGAGCCAGTGATACTGCATCTGCTGTGGAGCGATTGTGACGGTAGGCGAATTGCAGTGTGTCCAGATCTTTACTTGGGTGGAAGTTAATTCTGGCCCTGACCAACCTCTCAAAGCATTTCCACACAGTAGATGTGAGTGCTACTGGAAGATGGTCAGTGAAATAGTTCACTCTACTGTTCTTGGGCACCAGGATAATCGATGCCCTTTTGAAGCAGGTGGGAACCTCCCGCTGCAGCAATGAGATTAAAAATGTTCCTAAACACTCCAGTTAGTTGGATGGCACTGATTCTCAGTACCGTGCCAGATACACCATCAGGGCTTGATGCCTTGTGAGGGTTCACTCTCATGAAGGATGTTCTTACATTGGCCTCACCAGCTTCTGCAGGAATGTTCATTGGTACCATGAATTCTCCTTCTCAAAATGAGCAAAAAAGCTGTTCACCTCATCATTGTGCCATTTATTTATGGTATTCCGCCTCACCTTGTAGGATGTAATAGCCTGCAATCCCTTGGCGAATATCTGACTCTCTCTTGCTTCCCTCGGAATTGCCTCTGCTGTTGAGATGGCCTTCTACAGGTCATACCTGGATGCCGCAGAGGACTGGATTACCGGCCTTAAACGCCATCGATCTTGCGAATCCTTTGATTTATTTGCAGTTAAGGCACTCCCATGTGGGTACACAGTGATCCACGCAGGTCTTGATGACATTGCTGACAGCTGTGATGTATTCAAGTTTGGGGATGTCCTTAAATATGGTCCAGTCCACAGGTTCAAAGTATTCCTGCAGGTGCTCCTCCGGCCTCCCTCGACCATACCTTCACAGATTTCACCACCGGAGCTCTCGTCTTTCCAATTCCAAGGCTTTATTTTCCATCCAGTAATTAACGTGCAGTCACGTTGGTCGGTTACCCTGATCCCACATCCTCTAACCTTGTTGGGCAGCTTCTGGGATGAAACCTTCCAGATGTCCATGTTCCAAATCAGCATTCCAAAACCTGGAAATCTCTAATCAATATCCTTGTATCAGTGGAGTTCGAGCTGAAGAAGGAATACTGGAAACATGAAGGGATGAATGGAAAAATAAATTGTATCTGATTTTGATTAACTGAGCTTTCACAAGTCTATTTACAAAGTCTTTTAAACCTTTTAGTTCAGACTGTGACTTCTATTTATTCTGTGAAGCTCGTTAAAAGGATTATGATCTAATTTGCTGGACATTTCTCTTGAAATGATTCACCTGCTGCCCAATTTAAAGAGGATCTCCATGCCTTCTCATCCTTAACTAGGCAGAGCCATTCCCAAGCCACTGATGAACATCTGTGCAATACATCGTCAAAAGGAGTCTTCGTGAATCGGCAACCTGGCCAACAAGACAAATAGAACATCTGCCATTCTGAGCCTGAACTCAAAGTCGTGAAATATTTCCTCAGCTATCCGGTGGGCCAGTTCTTCCTTAAAGTGAAAGCCGCAGACTCAATCAACATAGATTCCTCTTCAGCCAGTGAAAAGAACTTGGAATCACTCCCACTTTGATATCAAATGTGAGGAGACGTTTTGAAATGTCCCCATTCTTCTGAGTTGGTTCCAACAGATTAAATTCCCCCTCGCATATCTGCTAGGGTCTCCCAGTGCCTCTCAGAAACAACTACCTCAAAGATTAAGTCTGGCCATTTCTGAATAATTCTCCCTCTTTTGTTAGGAGCACGACCAATACAAATTGTCCAATTTACAACTCCAGAAAATGCGAAAAAGACAGGTTTGCGCGGCCTGTGGTTAGAAACAAAAGGTTACCCCAGATAAAATGCATCATTTAGAATAGTCAAGATTGAGAAACCTGAGAGTAAGAAATTAAATTGATGATGGGAGCTCAGCAGCATAGAGGGTCAAGAATTTCAAGTTCCTGGGTGTCTCCGAGGATCTGTCCTGAAGCCTCCATGTTGATCCAGTCACAAAGAAGACTCGTCAGCTGCTATTCTTGGTGAGGAGTTTGAGGAGACTTGGTACATCACCGAAGACTCTCAAAAACGTCTACAGAGAGCATCCTGGCCGGTTGCATTACTGCCTGGCATGGAGAAAATCTCAGTGGGTTGTTAACTCGGTCAGCGACATCATGTGCACCAGACTTCACTCCATTCTGATTCTGAATAGAGGAATGAATTTCTTCAGGATCAGTTCAATCTGAAGTACTTGGAAGGGTGATCACTTCACAATGTAGGAAATTCACCACACAGTTTATGCACAGTATGTTCACACAGACAGCAATATAGCCAGACAATCTATTTTAATAATATTGTTGCAGGGAATAAATGTTGATCTGGGCTGATCTCAATTTCATATACTGTACTTCCTGATGCGACTTTTTGTTTTGATTTAAGGAAGGCTGTGATCCATAGGATCACTTCTTAGGTCAGAAAATAACATTATTATCTTCTTGACCATTGCAAAGGAAGGCCTCCAGGCCATTTCCATTTTACATCCTGTCTGCTTCTTTGAACTGTTATTGTTCTTTTTACATTGCAATTATGACCATGCTACAGAAGCCCTTTATTGCTGCAGAGTGCTTTGGAACATCCTGAAATGGAAGTGAGTCATGCTGAAGAATTGCAAGTCCTCTTAAGAAAATAAGAAATAGGAGCTGGAGCAGGTCATTCACCTCATCGACCCTACTCCTCCATTCAATGAGATCATGGCTGATCTGATGATGGGCTTTTCCCCATTTCCCTTAATTCCCCTACTATGTAAAAATATATGCAATTATGTCTTAAATATATTTACTGAGGCAGCCTTAACAGCTTCCATGTTCAGAGAATTCCATAGATTCACCACCCTCTGGGAAAAGCAGTTCTTCCTCATCTCCATCCTAAATCTACTACCCTGGATTGTGAGGCTATGTCCTTAGTTGTAGCTTCCCCCAGTAATAGAAACCTCTATCTACCTCTTTCTTATCTATGCCTTTTATAGTTCTATATGTTTCTATAAGATTCCCTCTCATTCTTCTAAATTCTAGTGAGTACTTCCCAGATGACTCGATCTCTCCTCATAGGCCAACCCCCTCATCTCTGGAATCAATCTGGTATACCTCTTTTTCACCACCTCCAAAGTCATTCCGCAAGTAAGTAGACCAGAACTGCATGCAATTCTCCAGATGCGGCCTCACCAGTACCTTGACCAGTTGCAACATAACCTCCCTGCACCTAAATTCAATCCTTCTAGCAATGAAGGCCAATATTCCATTTGCCTCCTTGATCATCTGTTGCACCAGCAAACCAACCTTTTGCGATTCGTGCACAAGAACTCCCAAGTCTTTCTGCACGGCAGCAGGCTGCAATCGTTGCCATTTTTCCTTCCAACACTACTCTATCTGCCAGACCCTGACCCACACATTTATCCCAAGGATAGAGCTCCTCTCTATCCATTTCTGCATTACTGTTCCACTGAATTGATTTGGATCTTGGTCAGCTTTTCCAACCCATTAATCTGCAGCCCACAGTCCATTTGTAGCCACTCTCCACCTGGAATTCTAAACTCCTCGCCAAGTGTTCTCGGTGTTATAATGAGTACTTCAATGTGCCTGAAATCGCCCAATAATAGCAGGAAAGTCTTATTACTGCTCCACTCAGGATATGGAAAACAAGAAGAGCAGTGGTGTTGTAGAGCAGCCATTCCCAATGGGGGGCCAGAGCCCCCCCCCAACCATTCCCCGGACCACAACACATTTAAGGTGGGTCGAGGACTGAAATCCTAAAATATTTTGTTTTTATGTAGTCATAGGTTTCTTATGTAGAGAAGAGTATGGAAGACACCAACTAAACTTGACTACTTCACAAGGAAGGGGGTCCATAAACTTTGAGCAAAGTCCAAAGGGAGGCATAGCCAAAAAAAAGATTGAGAATGGCTGTCCTAGGGTTTCTATTTGCTGTGGACTTCAGCAACACCTGTCTTTGATTAAGAAGACAAACCACCAGCAGGCCAAAAGCAGAGCTTGTATCTCCTTGAGTGTAAGTGTTGCTTGTTTAATATCAGGTCGACCCTCTTTATGGTCGAACTCCAGCAGGCCCTGTGTCAATGGAGAACAGGAAGCACTTCACCATGACACAAGATGAGTGTTTGTACTGGATCCATGTTTGGAACGGTTACAACCAAGAGCCGATGGTGGGAAATGCGTTTCAGTGGCCTTTTATCACATTTGGGGACATTCAGTTTGACTGTTTCCTGGAAATGCTGTCACGTGAACCTTGAATCATTTCCCATCAATGCACATCCATTCTCACTGATCCCCGTATTCCCCCTCTAATCAGAAAACCAACTGGCCTTTCCTAACTCGACTCGTAAAATTCTGTACTTTTCTATTATCAAATATTTTCCATCCAACAAACAGGTTCATGAGGAGAAAAAAAAGACCACTTTATTTAAACACCTGCTGGTGTCTTGCATTTCTAGGAAATTGGTCTTTAATTCCTGGAGTCCACAGGGCATTGCTTGAGAACTGGGAACCCTAGTCCCAAAGAACTTCACAAACAGCTTCCTGAATTTTTCCTCTGAATTGATACAAACAAATGTCGCTCGTGGCCGTAGTGATAAATCTATGAAAGCTTTTGCCGCACGATCTGTTCTGCAGGAGTTATTTGAGGGAGAAGAAGTCTTGGCTTGGGCACTGGGAAACCTCCTTCAAATGTTTCTTGATCCAGCTGAGTCGGCAGAGATCATTCAGAAAACAGTGTAACATGCCCTCAGTACTACACTGGAATATCAGCCAAGGTTTGAAGCTCAAGGTAAACCCTCTGAATCAGAGTCAGGATCAGGTTTATTGTCATAAACTCACCACAAATTTTGTTATTTTGCAGCAGCAATATTGTGCAGAACATGGTGGCAAAATTACTAAAAATTACAATTCTGTAAATACAAGCCTTAATACAGTAAAACCTCTTGCTATCCTGCACCTATGGGGATTGGTTGATGCCAGGTAAGTGTATTTTCTGGTTGCTTGAGATTTACTTGTACAATGCCTAACTCAGTGGTTCTCAACCTTTTTCCACTCACATACCACTTTAAGTATTCCCTATGCCATAGGTGCTCTGTGATTAGTAAGGGATTGCTTAAGGTGGTATGTGGGTGGGAAGGGAAGGTTGAGAACCTCTGTTTTAATCGTACCTAATTGACACGATATGTGCAGTTTCATAGATCCAAAAGAAATGGGCCAATAACAATTTTTCTCAAGCAAAATATTGGGTCTAGAGCAATGATTCTCAACCATCCCTTCCCACTCACATACCACCTTACTAATCACAAGCTCTTGTGGGATAGGGAATACTTAAGTGGTATGTGAGTGGAAAGAAAAAGGTTGAGAACCACTGGCCTAACTAATACAGCTGCATTAAGAATAAAGTTTAAAAGACAGAAATACTAGATTGTACTTGCACTGAACAAACTTCACTTGCATAAATATATACACATTAAATTTCCTAACTGGAAATTTATTTTCATTCTTTGAAAGCATTTAACCGCCTTTGTATCTGCAGGTTCCTCCCCCTCCACCGAGCCATCCGGAGTAAGAACAGTAACATTATAGATAATTAACTCCCTCCTCCCTCAAGTTTACAGATAAAGCTCTTACTGAGCAGGGATAAGGAGAAACTTCAAAAGAGTTACCCCCAACAGCGAGCAACATCAACCAGCTCTTCATCCTGGGCGACACCATTGCTGTTTCACACAACTTTATTCAAACAGCTGCTAAGAGCAAAGCCTGACCAAAGCCACCCCGCTGGCTGAATATTTGCTCCCATCTTCACCAAAGATTTGTTTTACTTCAAAGAACATTTACTTTTACAATTTTAAACTTGCATAATTTTCTACCTATTATTTTATTCTTATTTATTTTCCTCAGTTATTTTTTTGCCGGTTGTTTGAATCTGCCAGTTGCTTGAATTCTGTATACTTTTACTGTAACTAGTGCAAAAAAGGGAAAGAGTGAGGTGGTGTCCAGAGGTTCATCGTCCTTTCAGAAAGCTGATGGCAGAGGGGAAGAAGCTGTTTCTGTAATATTGAGACTGTCTTTAGACTCCTGAACCTCCCTCTTGATGGTACAGCCTCTGGCTGAGGGTCCCTGAACCTGTAACGTTTGATGCTCTGCAGGAAATGAAGTGATTTGTTCTCAAGCCCTTCAAAATACTCTTGGTCAAATACCATTAAAAAATAGAGAACCTTTTTTAACTGAGGAGCACTTAGCCAAAAAAAACCTGAAAACCAATGTGTGGATTCCTCAACAGACATTCATCAGTGGAGGCGATGATTAGTGAAATGAGTCAACCGTTCAAACCTTGCCTCCTGAGTCTTTAACCCAATGTGCGGTGTTGGAGACCGCTGACGAGCGTCAAGCAGAGGCATGGGTTGACCAGACTTGTTACTGTTTCAAGGACAGACTGACAATTGTCATGAGATTAATGCATTTAAACCTGACTGCATCTCCATAATAGAGCTGAGATCCCTGCCATGACACTAACGATGTGGATGCAGTGCAATTTAGCTACTTATTCAAGATGTAATTTGTTTTTTTTTCTTCTTCACTTGCGTGAGAATTTCCAGTTAGGAAATTTAGCTTTTTTAAATAAAAGGCTTTTGTTGCCTTTTGCTGTTCTTAATCTAAACAAAACTCAGGTCACTGACAGAAGCTGTAATCCAGCCTTGATTAGCAAAGGCCCATTCCAGCTATCTTCCAAATTGCCTGTAGCCATTAGGAACGGGATGGAAAAATGTAATTTATCTTCAAAACGGGAACTTTGTTCAAAGAAGTTTGCAATGGTTGATGGAAATAAAATTAAAATTCTGACTGAATACAATCAGGTGAGCTTAATTTCAACCTCTTAAGGAAGGATAGCAGCTAACCAAAATAATGCCCTGGTGTGTCCCTGGGGCTTCAAGCATTGCACATTCTCTTGTGCATTGACTAAAAGGCCCAAGATTTTATGCTCAATTTAGCTGGGCCAATCTGTGAGGACTCCCGTGGAACTCTGTCACCCCCTGTGGACAGTGCACCAGGTTCAGCTCTGATTCCCCCACTGTCGAGTATCCAGGCCCCATTCTTTATCAACTGGGGGAAAAAAATGCCAATGAGTTGCAGGATTTGAATGAACATGCACAAGGAGGCTACCTGTCAAATATTTCCACTGAGAGCCATTGCATCTCTCCTTCACTGCACCCAGCTCTCATTTCATTCCAGGGTCTTGGATAGCGGTGCAGACTCTTCCTCTACACAAGTGACTGCTTCTCCTTCTCGCCTCATTGCATACCCAGGGCTTTGTTTTAGACATGTACCATGGTAGCAGGCCCTTTCAGCCCACAAGCCCAAGCCGCTAATTACTCCCAATTGACCTACAACCCCCGGTGTGTTTTGAATGTTCGGAGGAAACTGAAGCACCTGACGAAACCCATGGGGAGAACATAAAAACTTTTTACACACAGCGTGGGATTCAAACCCTGGTTCTGATCACTGGCTCTGTAACAGCATTCTGCTGACCACAACACTACACTGTTTTTTTAAAAATATTTCATTTCTTTCTCAATTCATGTGTTTTCTTGCAACCCTATTAAAGTTTACAGCCTCTCTGAGTGAAATGCAAAAGTCTGCAGACACTGTGATTATAGTAAAAGGCCATTGAAACACTGGAGGAACTCAGCCGGTCTCTGTCCATAGGAGGTAAAGATATATTACCGACATTTCGGGCATGACCCCTTCTTCAAGAAATTGGCAAAGAAATGTCTGCAATATATCTTTACCTCCTATGGATGCTGCAAGACTGGCTGAGTTCCTTCAGCATTTCAGTGTGTTTTTACTGCAGCCTCTCTGACCCTGACCACTCTCAAGTCGCACCAAGTTTGAACACACTCCTAACAAAAGCACAGTGCAAATGGTGCAGGAAGGAATCCAATGGGTCTCCAGGAGACCCGAAACGTTGACTGGCAATTCCTCTCCACGGATGCTGCGTGACCCGCTGTGTCTCTCTTTCTTCTTTTATTTCCAATTCTAACAAATCTTGTGTGGCAAAGGCTGTGGGATCTTGGGTTCGTCCAGTCTGGTGTAACTGTGGTGTAGTCCAAGCAGTAACACACAACAGTTGTGCATGCAGGAAAAACAGGAGTGGTCCAACTTCTGCAATTTGTTCCTGACCTTAGGGTATTGCAGCTGATCATTCTAAAATTAAATTTGGGACAGCACAGTAACAGGCCCTTCTGGCCCAGGAGCCCGGACCTCCCACTTACACCAATGTTTTTAAATTTCTCTTTTTAAGTACACAGTGCAGAAGAAGGCCCACAAATCCCATGCTGCCTAAATACACCCAATTAACCTACTAACATGTCCATCTTTGGAACAACAGAGGAAACCCAAGTGGTCACAGAACTCCTTACCGACAGCCAGGGATTCAAACCCGGGTTTGCTGGTTTTGGAATTGGGAGGAAACTGGAGTACCCTTTTATTTAAATTGAAAGATAGTCATTGTTGCAATGTGGAAAGCTGGGCGCTAGTTTGCACAGCCAGGTCCCTCAAAGAGCAACGAAATTCAGCATTGTTGCCTGAGGCTTTTAATGTAGGTCTGGACATGGCCTCAGTTAATATCTTCCCGATTGATGGGAGACAGTGCATGTGGGGATTTAGTGTTCAGCTTCGAAAGGCGCCCTCTGCTTTGTAGACAATCCATTGTGAACCAGACAGATGAAAACCACATTGCAACCACTTCTGGGAAAGTCAAATAATGCTTGCAATGTGTATGTATAAATTTAGTTTGGATCCCAAAAGAAAGAGGAGGTCATCAGTGCTTATATAAACAGCCTCCACAGGCCTTTCTCATAAAAGCAGAGTGACTGGATTATTTTAACAAGGGACAAGAATAGAGAAAAGAAACCTATTTGCTGAGGAAACTCAGCAGGTCCATGAAGCAGCCATCACAACTTGAAAGCAGTTGATGTTTCGGGCCTGAGCCCTTCCTCAGTGGTACCAAAAATCAGGCCGACACCTGGATAAAAAGGTGGGGTAGGCGGGAAGCGAAGGGAGAAAAGCATAGATGAACAGATGAACGCAGGTGGGAGGGTAGAAGAAAAAAAAGCTGAGGTGATAGAGAAACCCATTTATTTAGAGGTTCTTCGTTCACCCAGAAAAGGTCAGAAAGCTTCACCAATGAGGGGTTTTTCTGCTACCCCCACAAATCTCTCCATTTATGTGCATTAGCAGGGAGGAACTGGAGAGTAGTTTCCTTAATATTCTTATTTGAAATGTGCAGTCACTATTGCTCGATGCCTTCCTGCATTACTGTGGTTACTGTAACTGCTTGGTGGCAGTAGGGTGGTGCAGTCAAAGAGCTTCAGAGCACCAGGGATACATGTTCAATCCTGACCTCTGGCGCTGTCTGTGTGGAGTTTGCACATCCTCCCTGTGATCGCTTGGATATCCTCCCATGTCTCTCAAAGATGTGTCAGTCCGTGGGTAATTTGGTGACTGCAAGTTTCCCCTAGTGTGGAATCTGGGAGGAGATGATGGGATAATTAAATGTGTCGGGGAAGGACTACAGCAAGTCTCTGGCTTAAGAACGTCCGACCTACGGTCAACTTGTACTTACAAACGGACTATGCGTGGCTTCGGCACTTCATTGGCTCAAGGAAGGAGACCGCCGTTGCTTGAATCATGTTATCGTTAACACTGTGTTGAGAGTGTAACTTTGTATTAGGTTTAATTTTTTTCTCTTATTTACCATGGTAACCATCCCTCCAAATGAAGTGCTGGTGATATTTAAGTTCTGACTTACCTACATATTTGACTTAAAGACAGACTTGGGAATTCGTACCTGGGAACTGCCTGTAGTGTAAAAATGGGCCAGTTTAGTCTCAGTGGGGCAAAGGGCCTGTTTTCATGCTGTATTTCTCTTTGACTCTAAATCCTCTGGGCAAACGAGGCATATATTAAATGCGAGTCAGAAATTGCACTTACTCAATACTCCTCCAACTCAAATTCGAGTGTTCAGGAACACCGAATGCTGCAGAAGGTAGTAAACATAGCATTCAGCTACAGAAAGAAATGGAGAGTCAATGTTTCAGTCAGGACCCGTTTTCAAGAGAGCACAGATATAGACCGGTAATACCCAGGTCTCCGAGTCTACAGCTCTCCAGTTTAAACCCGAAGCACCTTGCTGAAATGACTACTCCAATTTTCCTCTCACAATGTGCATGTGTGAACAAATTTTACTTCAACCCCTACCCTTGAATATCAAAAGTAGATTCCACTCACCTTTTAATTGCTGCTAAATTCCATTAAGACCCTAACTTGAATTCCCAGTAAAGAAGTCTCAAGCGCAGAGAGATGTTAGGTTCGATGAATGGCACCTTTCTATTCACTTGCAAAGATTTTCTGCTTATACTTGCATGTGAAAACAGTAACAAGAGCTTTATCAAAGGATTTCCACTAGTAATGTTCATAAAATCTGAACCAGCCATGATACAGGGAGGGGTGGAAATCCAAGTGGTACAGTTTGTGTGTAAATAATGCACTTAACTGCAGCAGTATGCCCGTTATTTTAACAAAAAATGTTCCCTAGTTTAGTTTAAGGACAGGAGTGTTTCATGGTTGGATAAGGCATGAGTGGTTGGCGGAACTGAGCAGATGCTCTGCTCTAAGCTTGTTTCATGCCAACTGCTGTGTAGACCCATCAATGTGATACACGGAGATTCAGGAACTCTTTCACTAATGACACAGCCCAAATCCCTGTTCAAAATGGATGGGATCCACATATGAACTGGATACTGACCCTTCACACACAGGATCTGGAATCCAGCAGAGACAAGCGGATGAAACCCATGTCATCCTGGATCCAGGCATCCCTGAATGTGTTGTTCCATCCCTGGACAGCATGTGTGTAGCAGACGCGCGAGGAGAAGTGGGGGAAGTTGAAGCGTTGGCAATCCCGCCCAGAAAGGTCCCCTGGATGATGACCAGAGAAATTAAAAACTTAATTTAACAAACTTGTTGATCTGGTCAAACTTTGGAACTACTCAGGAGGTGAAACATGCAAGTCTGCAGATGCTGTGATTGTAGTAAAACACACACAGAAACTCAGCCAATCGTGCAGGATCCATAAGGGGTAAAGATATATTACTGACGTTTCAGGTTTGAACTCTTCAAAGACCAGGAAGGTGTCAGAATAAAGACTGAAGAATGGGACGGGGAGGAGTCCAGACCAAAAAAAGGTGTTAATTGGATAAGAGGGGAGAATTGATTTTGAAAGAAGACAGAGAAAAAAGGGAAGGAGAGAGAGAGAGCAGAGGGAAAGGCAACAGGGGGAAGAAGGGGGGATTTAACAGAAACTGGAGAAGTCAATATTAATCCTATCTGAAAGGCAGATTCCCAGTTGGAAGAGAGATGTTGATCCTCCAATTTGGAGCTGGTCTCAGTCTGGCTCTGCATGAGACCCCGTTAGCAAGGACAGGGAATTGAAATGGGTGGCCGCTGGGAGATCCATGCGACTGAGGCGGGCAGAGCGGAGGTGCTCAACAAAGTGATCTCCCAGTTTGCGCTCAGCCTCTCTGATGTGAAGGAGACCACAACAGGAGCAGAAAATGACCCCTGCAGATTCACAAGTGAAATGTTGTTTCACTTGGAAAGACTGTTTGGGGCTCCAAATGGTGACGAGGAAGGAGGTGTGGGCACGTGGTGCATCTCCTACGGTCACAGGGGTAGGTGCCAAGGGGAGGGAGGAGTAGTCAAAGGAGTCGTGGAGAGGAGCGTTCCCAGTGGAAGGCAGAGAGGGGAGGAGAGGGAAATGCGTGTCTAGATGTTGGATAGCAACACACAGTCTTCAAAGCAGCAGTACATTCCCAGACAGCTGCTTGTGAGATGCCACAAAGTGTGCGTGAAGTTATGGAACTGTCAGTAAACTGTCCTTAATTCAGTTGCCGTGATGTAAAAGAATCCACTGCCAAAGAGCAGCACTGACATAATCAATGAGCTGTGATAACAGTAAAAGAACACATTTGTTCCTTGTTACATAGCCATATTTTATCTCTTAAAGTGCCAGCACGACATGGTCTAGAAAGAGTGAGGTATCTGCTGTCAGTCACTGGCACGAAGCAACTGTTAGTATTCCTTCCTTGCTCGCCTTCTGGTAATTGGCTTTGAGATGTGGGAGTAACCGAATGTCAGTTAGGGAACTCAGCGGGCATCCGAGAACCTCACAGTTGCTCCATGCGACTGGTCAAAACCAAAACCAAGCTTTCTTCCCACAGTTCAAAGTTCAGGATGGAAATGCTGTTCAGCCTGGCCGTGCGTTTGAGGAGACCTCTCTTGAGTCACAGAGTTGTACAGCAGAGAAACTGGCCTTCGGCCCATTGTCCCCCTTCCAACCTTGTTGCCCATCTGCACTTGGTCCCATTTTCTCACAGTAAGTCGTTGTCTGAAGAGGGTGCACAAAATCATTGAGGACCCCTTCCACCCTGCTCCATTCAGGGAAGGGATACAGGAGGATCAGAGCCAGCGCCACCAGGTTGAGAAATAGCTTCTTCCCACAGGCGGTGAGAATGCTGAACGACCAAAAGAACTGCTCACACTGACCATCCGAGACTCTCATATTCACAAACAATATTTATTTAGAGCCTTGTATAAATTTTTTAAAAACAAAGAAAAAAATGTCAATATAAAAATTATGCTTGGTCCAGCAGTGCTAATGGCTACGTGCATACGATAGTGACCGTCAGATGATCTCCCGGCATTGTGAACATCCTTCAAATGTGTCATTCCCCCCCACAACCCCCTGCCCCTCAACCCACAGAGATGAAGACTGTGACGACCCACAGCCAAGTACAAGTCTATTTATATATTGAGTTGGATAAAAGAATGCTCTACAGGTATTCTTCTTTCTTTGGCTTGGCTTCGCGGACGAAGATTTATGGAGGGGGTAATGTCCACGTCAGCTGCAGGCTCGTTGGTGGCTGGCAAGTCCGATGCGGGACAGGCAGACACGGTTGCAGAGGTTGCAGGGGAAAATTGGTTGGTTGGGGTTGGGTGTTGGGTTTTTCCTCCTTTGCCTTTTGTCAGTGAGGTGGGATCTGCGGTCTTCTTCAAAGGAGGTTGCTGCCCGCCAAACTGTGAGGCGCCAAGATGCGCCTTCAACTTCAACATCCGACTAACGTCCATTTCAAGATCTGACCAGTTGGTCAGAACAGAACTCGGACGTATGTGGGGGAATGGCTGTATATGTATTGTTTGTTTGCATATGTGTTATGTCTAGTTGTGTGTCGGCATGTTTTGCACCAAGGACTTGTATCTATCTGAACTTAGGGAAAGTGTGGGTAGCTACAGTTCTAATTGCTCCCAATTACAAAAGGCAGAATTCCCCTTCTCTCGTTCTTGTTGAAGGTAGGAATCCAACGATCAGATAAGCCGTGGTAGAACTGGAACCTGGATCAGTGTTAATTTGACTGGATTGTTGGCGAGGCCCAGTTTGGACTTCACTCCCTCAAAGCTCCACAATTGTCAATCATTATATCTTTGTTGACTAGAAGCTTTGGAATCCTAAGAAAGTGAGGATGTTGCTCCCAACAATAATTATTCCCAGTTGCAATTGGAATTGGAAGCCAAGCTTTCTTAACAGTAGCAGAGCCACAATTCTACAGTATGATCCAAAATAACCAGTCCATGGAATTATTAAAAGAGAATCCCTTCAATTCAAATGGCGTGTTCTCTTCAGGGATTTTCTGGTCCTCACCGGCTGTTAGTCGTGTAATGTTTAACTTTAAGATTCGCATCAACGTGTCCTGAATCCACAACTACACCAGACCTGCAATCCTCAGATATCTGCTCTTCTTCCAATGTGGCCCTCTCTCTCTCCCTCAAGCCTTATTGTATCCCTCCAACATTTGTTTCGGCAACAGAACTCGTAAGCTCTGGAGTTTAAGCTGCTCCTAGCCCAGAAATACCCTTCTGGGAGATTGGGGGTGATGGTGAAATCCTAACAGGAGCAAGATAAAAATCACTCACTGCTGAAGCCTGTCTTGCCATTCTATGTGATGACGACTGTTATGTCTCTGGACTCATCACCACTTTCGTGCTCCTTTCCCATAGCTTTCCCTAATTCTTCAGTGTAATTCTGCTCAGAAATTGCATTGGGATAATGAGCATCAAATCTGCCCCATCATTTAATCATGATCTGATCCATTTCTCCATTCAGCCCCACTGCCCGATCATCTCCCCATAATCTTTAATGCCTTGGCTAATCAAGAACCTATCAATCTCTGCCTTAAATGCACCCAATGACCTGGCCTCCACCACTGCCTGTGGCAACAAATTCCATGGATTTTCCTCCCTCTCACTTAAGAAATCTGTTCTAAGCGGCCACCTGAAGTTGTGCCCTCATGTTCTAGACTCTCTACCATGAGGAAACAACCTCTCTACATCTAGTCCACCCATGCCTTTCAACATGGGACGGCGTGGTTGGCGTGGTGTTTAGCGCAACTCCTTTATAGCGCCAGCGATTCGGTCGGGGATTTGAATCCTGCGTTGTTTGTAAGAAGTTTGTACATTCTCCCTGTGTCTGCGTGGGTTTTCTCCCACCATTCGAAACATTCTGGGGGTTTTGGTCAATTGGGCGGCACAGACTCGTGGGCTGAAATGGCCTGTTTCCGTGTCGTTTGTGTAAATTTAAATTTATTTGAAATGTTACAATGAGATCTGCTCAAAAAGAAGGAAACCATTGTCAGCTGAGGAATTGGCCCTCTACATATGATTAACACACCCACATTCATACTCATTAAAATGGAGAACATGGGAACAAGAGCAGCTCCTCAGAAGTTGTAGCTGTTGTCCGAGCCACAAAACTACAGAGGAGCTGGAAGTCTGATGTCCTGCCTAGCTTCCAGTTGAACATGGGAACAAGAGCAGTCTTCTGGCTTCAGCTGCTGCACAGATTCCTATTTAAAGGAGAAAAATATTATTCTTAGAGAACATCAAACAACAGCAGCATCATCGTAGAGGCACTAGAATCTGCAGGCGCTGGAATCTTGAGCAAACACCGAGAAGCTGGAGGGACTCGATGGGTCAGACAGCATCCGTGGAGAGAAATGGTCAGTGCGCTGCCCTTTACTTCTCGCTGGTGGGTTTGGAAGGTGCAGCCAAAAAAGTGAGTTGAGGCAGTCCTCTCAGTACCGTCTGCTGCTCGGGTGTGACAGGTGAGTGGGCGGTTGAAGGCGGGATGCCAAGCAAGCTGTTGAGCTTCACGTATTGTTCAGGCAAGTGGAGAGGGATCCACCATTAAATCAAATTGGTATTAAATCAAACAGAAAATTCAGAGAAACAATGTACCAAGAGGGTGGCAAGAATTTGGAATTTAACTTGAGGTATTGCGGTGAGACACATGTCGCGTGAGGAAGGAAGGAATGAAAGGAAACTTTGTTGGGACAAGGCACATAAGATGAGGGAAGATTGCTGTGGAATGTAAACAATGACTGTGGACAGGGGAAAGGAAACTCTCCCCAGTTCAGGCAGTATCCATGGGGAGAGAAGCAGGATTAGCATTTCAGGTGGTAGATCCTTTGTCAGAACAGTATTGAGTCAACAACGTGTGGTGTACAGCTGTGGTTAACATCTGGTCATTGACACCACGTCCTTCCTGCTCTGTAACAGGCTTCTGGTTGGTGCACCCTGGGCCGGCGTAGGAAAGCAACAGACTGGCGACGTGTATCGGTGTCCGGTGAGAAACCAAACAAGCTACGGATGTGGGAAACTGAACCTAGGTATCGTATGTGTCATCACACCATTGATTCAGTTGGCAAAGGGAGCTGACGTGTGTGGAGAACATCAAACTGAGAGAGAGAACATCTGATTCTGAGTTACTAAACTGGACATCAATTTATAGAGACAAATACAAGACTCTTCGTGAAATTCAGTGACAATGGCTGCAACAGTCTCCTGTAATTATACACAGGCAAGGATTCTTGAACTGAGTACCCTGCAGGATTATTTTCAACTACAATTCAGAATCGATGACACTGCTAAATGTTTCATGCTTACACACACACACACACACACACAGAGCCCGACTCGAAAGATGTAAGACTTCCTCCACGAAAGTTGGTAGATTTTTACTGCAATTCAATATTTTCTCAGTCAGTGTTAACAAAATCAGATTTTCAATCCCAGAATTTATTTATTTTATTTTAAATTCCACAGCCACTGGGCTGGGACCTAAATTCCCACACGAGATGATTAGTCTAAATCTCCAGACTGCTTACCATGTGAATTTACCCACAGGGACCCTGTATAAATCCAGGGTATTAATCCACCTCAAGATCCCCCATCCCTTTCTTCAATCCCACAACTACCTTGACGACACTTCCTCACACCCTGCCCCCCACCCCCACAAGGATTCTATTCTCTCAATTTCTCCGTCTCTGCCGCAGCTGCTCCCATATCTTCTAAATTGCCCGCCTTCTTCCAGAAACATGGCTTCCCCTCCACCACCATCAACTCAGCCCTCACCCACACCTCCTCCATTTCCTGCTCATCTGCCCTGGACCCTCTGCTCCCCAATGCAGCAAACACAGAATCCCCCTTGTTCTCATCTACTGCCCCACCAGCCTTCACAAACAACATTACCCTCTGGAATTTTTGGCACTTACAACAAGATCTCACTACCAGACACATCTTCCCCTCTCCACATTTCATAGGGACCTGCTCCCTCCATGATTCCCTCATGCAATCATCACTCCCAATCAGTCCCCTATGGCCACACTTGCCCCCACACTTGCCCCCACACTTGCCCCCACACTTGCCCCCACACTTGCCCCCACACTTGCCCCCACACTTGCCCCCACACTTGCCCCCACACTTGCCCCCACACTTGCCCCCACACTTGCCCCCACACTTGCCCCCACACTTGCCCCCACACTTGCCCCCACACTTGCCCCCACACTTGCCCCCACACTTGCCCCCACACTTGCCCCCACACTTGCCCCCACACTTGCCCCCACACTTGCCCCCACACTTGCCCCCACACTTGCCCCCACACTTGCCCCCACACTTGCCCCCACACTTGCCCCCACACTTGCCCCCACACTTGCCCCCACACTTGCCCCCACACTTGCCCCCACACTTGCCCCCACACTTGCCCCCACACTTGCCCCCACACTTGCCCCCACACTTGCCCCCACACTTGCCCCCACACTTGCCCCCACACTTGCCCCCACACTTGCCCCCACACTTGCCCCCACACTTGCCCCCACACTTGCCCCCACACTTGCCCCCACACTTGCCCCCACACTTGCCCCCACACTTGCCCCCACACTTGCCCCCACACTTGCCCCCACACTTGCCCCCACACTTGCCCCCACACTTGCCCCCACACTTGCCCCCACACTTGCCCCCACACTTGCCCCCACACTTGCCCCCACACTTGCCCCCACACTTGCCCCCACACTTGCCCCCACACTTGCCCCCACACTTGCCCCCACACTTGCCCCCACACTTGCCCCCACACTTGCCCCCACACTTGCCCCCACACTTGCCCCCACACTTGCCCCCACACTTGCCCCCACACTTGCCCCCACACTTGCCCCCACACTTGCCCCCACACTTGCCCCCACACTTGCCCCCACACTTGCCCCCACACTTGCCCCCACACTTGCCCCCACACCACAGTCTGGGGCCCAAAACAGGCCTTTCATGTGAACCAACACTAGAGACTGGGCGCAGATTGGGAGATCATTTTGGAGAGACCTCCATTCGGTCCGCACCAGTGACAGAGACCTCCCAGTGGCCAACTATTTCTGTTCTGTGTCACACTCCCACACTCACATGTCTGTCCGTGGCCTTGTGTATTATGCCACCAAGACCACCGGCGGATTGGAGCAACCACACCTGATTTTTTGTCTGGGCGATCTCCAGCCAAATGGCATTTTTCTGGTTTCTGCTAACCTGCTCTCCTCTTCCACCCCCCTTCCCTTACCCCATCAGCTCTCCTTCCCCTTCCCCCTCCTTTCACCCAGCCATCCCTCCTTCCCTTGCTTGCTGCTATTCCCTCCCTCCCTTCTCCACCTATCACCTCCTGCCTTTGCGACTACACCTTCCCCCAACTCTTTTATTCAGATGCCTTCCATCTTTCCAAGCCCGAAACGTCAGTTATGTATTTTTACCTGTACTATATAAAGGACACTGTTTGACCTGCTGAGTTGCTCCAACATTTGTATTTTTACTTCAACCACAGTGACTACAGATTTTCATATTCTACATTCCATATGCTTTGCCTGTGCTCCTCAGAAGTTGTAGCTGTTGTCCGAGCCACAAAACTACAGAGGAGCTGGAAGTCTGATGTCCTGCCTAGCTTCCAGTTGAACATGGGAACAAGAGCAGTCTTCCACAAAGGAAGAGTTGACCAGTGGTTCTCAACCTTTTTTTCCCCACTCACATACCACCTTAAGTAATCCCTAACTAACCAATCAGTGATCTGTGGTCAGTAATGGGTTACTTAAGGTGCTATGTGAATGGAAAGAAAAAGGTTGAGAACCACTGTTACAGATCCATTGAAATTTGTAGCAAGGCCCATCCCATCCATGATTCCAGATCTTTTTCTAAATGTCATGAGAGTTTCCACCATTTAATATTTCAGGGAATGAGATCCAGATCACTCAATAAGTAAAATAAACGTTTTCTCAACTCCTGTCTAATCCTTCCAATAACTCATTTAAGCTCTGACCCCAGTTACTGAGCAGTCTGAGGTGCAGTATTCTTTGTGTTCATCCTGGTTAATGTCTATTTTTTTACCGATACAAAACAACCCCAGCCAAGTCACAGGCCCCTCTCCTCTGCACCCTCTCTAGTTCTGCAGTACGGAGAGCAGGGCTGCGGCCAGTGCTGGTCGAATTAACACTTCATACTGTTCCAGTACTTGTATTCTGAGCCCTTATTCAATAAAGCTGAGCTCCCTTGATTGCCACTGGGATCTGTGGATGCACATTCCAAGATGCCTGTATTTCTCTGCACTCTTTGTGTCCCCCTAATCATCGTCTCTACCCATGTCCTCGCCTTGATCGCCCTTCACACCTGCATCGCCGCACACTTCTCTGAAGCGGATTTCTTTTGTCACTTTTCTGCCCAGCTAACCAGTCCCTTCTTTTGTCACCTGGAGTATATTTCCTCCCTATTCATAACAGTTTTAACAAGATTATTTATTTTGATGTCTATAATAAGTCCATGTACCACAGAAAGCAAGGGTAAGGCACTACTGTGCTTTACACAGGCAAGATTTCCAGCAACCATTCCCCTTTGAACTACTTTCAACACAATGCCCATTGTCCTGAGAAGGTACATCTCTTTTTATTGGAAAACAGTAAAGCATACTTCTTGCAGCATCTCCAGCCAAATAACACTAAAGAAAGTTTATTTAAAAAGGATTATTTCAAAATCTAATTAACCTGTTGTTTAAGTTAATATTTGAGTGAGAATATTTGTCTGACCACAGCTCTGGACTGAGAGAGTGCAGAGAAAGTTGGAGCCCAGGAATCTTGGTTTAAAGTGATCTACTGCCCAGGTTCAGGTTTTACAGGCTCAGCCCTGAAATACTGGTTACCCCTTGCTTCCTAAAGCTGCTGTGTGACCTGCTGAGGTCCTCCAGCACTTTTGTGCACAGCCCTGGGTCAGACCCCACACTGATCCCGCTGCCCTGCTCTCTCTCCTGACAGCCCTGTGTCATCTCTCCCGACAGCCGTGTCAGTCCCCACACTGCTCCCACAGCCCTGCTCTCTCCCACAGTCCTGTATCAATCCCTGCGAGCTTTCCAACTGAACTAAAAGAAGAGATTGACCAAGGAGACTACAAAGAATTCACCTTAGAGGAATTATCACTGTTCATTGGAAATATCAACAATATTTGCAATGACGTTACATTAACATATTACAAGAAAGTAAATAACAACAGTCACGTTATTGTACCATCATAACTGAAAGATTGTAAGTTGGACTATGTGATAGAACAGATTCTATCACCAATGTGTATATGTACATATGTACAGATGGTCGTGTAGGATGACTGTGATTGGCTGAGAGTGTAGCACCACCTACTGGCAGGTCTTAAAGGGATGCTCCGAGCCAGACCAGGTCATTCTGGACTGGTCGACCTACTTGTGATATGCTCCAGTCTTTTAGTTAATAAAAGCCTTGGTTTGGATCAACAAGTCTTTGGTTCTTTCGACGTGCATTACAGACCATTGTAAGTAGGGGAGCACCTGTGTAACAGACAGAGTCTGTCGATCTTCCTGTTTAACTCTTGTCTAACCTCCTGATCTTTTGTTCACCCAAGGAAGAGTCTCCCTCCCATACGTATCAGAACACAAAGATAACATGCGACTTGGGATGACTTTAACCAGTAACCCTCATGATCACTCCTTTGTGGTAAGGCTGTTTGCTTCTTTTCGTTATAAGCACATTTATATTGATACTCGGGGATTCAGAGGTTGACTGACGAGGAAAGATTGAGCAGAGTGGGTTCTTGTCTCCCAGAGTTCATGAGACCTGACAACATTGAGATATATCAGATTCTAATGGGCATCCACAGGGTGGATACTGTGAAGGTGTTGAGTCTCAGGTCAATCACAAGGCAAAGATGAGGAGGGCTGCTTTTCCCCAGGGTCAGCGTCATAACATGGCATTAGGGTAAACCGCAGGGATCACAATTTGACACTCAAAAACTAAGCATGGAGGAGGGGAAGTAGTGCCAACCCACCTACCATGAGCCTCCTCCTTGCACCACTGCCATCACACATGCCCCCACCCCCCCAAGTAACAGATAAATGCGCTGCTTATATTGCGTGGAGACTTGTGATGCTGGCGACGCTAGTGGGTGGGGGATCTCCGTACCTCAATTGGAGGCAATGCTTGCGGATATCCCTCTCCACCATGGCGCTGGTCCTGTTTTTCCCTCTGGAAGTCAGGGGTTTTTGAATCCACTACTGCTGTGGGTATTAAGTAACTGAACAGATTCAAGTTTGTGAGAGAGATTTGTTGAAGAAAGGGGAATGATGGATTAAGGGGAACAGGCAGACAAGTGGAGCTGAGCCAGTAATCAGATTGGCCGTGATCTTACTGAGCGGTCAAGCAGACTGAAGGGCCAACTCTTGCTCCGGTTTTCTTCAAACATCAGGACTTCAACACCGGATGTACCAGCAAACAGAGAGAGAAGTCGGGAGGGGGGGGGGGAACATAAGTCACCATAAACACAGCAATCCCCTGCAATCAGGGAGGTGATGAATGGACAGTGTATTAGCCCGGGTTGTGGGGGCGGTGGAATAATGACTGAGAGAGAAAATTGAACCGGGCATAGGAAATATGCCAGAGAAAGGGAAGCAAAAGAGAGTCACTCCCCAGGGTCACTGAATGTCCATGGATTTGCCTCCAGTGCTCCCACAGCCACATGGCCTTCAGACCAAACCAGGTGCGCACGTGACACGATCAGGAAGCCTCCAGCACCCTCTCACATCCTAGTTCCGACACGGTACCTCTCGAGCCCGTCCACAGCCTGGTCGGACTCCTTTGGACCCGCAGTCATTACCAGCCTATGTGGGTACCCCACCACGAGAGTCACCCACAGCCTGCCGCCTGGGCGCTATTTCAGCCTCAGAGCCCCTCACTGGTCCACAGCTGCGGTCATCTCCCCGTGGGTCATCTCCTTCTCAAACAGGGTGCGGTCTTCCCATTTTCAGGTGCCCTGCACCAGACCTCTGATTCCCTGCAGTTTGCAACCCCTCATGGCTGCTGTCGAGCATAGGCGCCACCATCTTGGGCCCAGACCCCACGGTTGTGGGATTTTAAAATAAGCCACTGTCAGCTCCCTTAATGGGCTGTTTAAAGCCTGCACGGAGCTGGTTGGGCTAGGTGGTTGGACTCCCCGCTCTCCGTGGGACCACACCAGCGGCAACACTGCCATTTTTTTCCCCATCGGTGATCCTGGCATCATCAGTATCTTAACCAACAAGACCATCTACCATCTTTGCACTTTGGAATCTTCCTGTGCACAAATAGCCGTTGCATTTTCAGCAATGAGAAAACTTGACCAGTTGCAAAATACTTGGGAGTGCTTGGAGCTCCGTGAAAATGCACCTGGAATGAGTTGTTGGACAAACACTGAACGGGTTGCCTCCTGACCCAAGGGAGAACAAGGCTAAATACAACGGCTAATACTGCAGATTGGATCCTGGCAAGAGCTCAACATTTACTGCAGTTTCAACCAGGGATATTTCAGACTGTGCCTTCACCAAGAACCCATTCATGGTAAAAGAAAATCCTTCCCAAAACCCGGCTACCTTCAAATGCATTTCAAGGCATTTCTTTCCTCCCTTTCCCACTGTTTCTTTTTGTGCAATATTTATTTTTTCATCTGTCAGGGTTCCTGAATCCGACTGAGCGAGCCAGCTGTACTAACAACTGCTTAAACTGGTGTTAACCTTTAGTGATGTGTTTCTCTGTGTGAGTTCTTGTTGGGTGCGTTGGTGAATTGGTGTGGGGAGATTTGTGTGAGGGGTCGAGAACTTGAGGAAGAGTGTGTGTGTGTGTGTGTGTGTGTGTGTGCGTGTGTCTGAGGAGCAGTTGTATGTGTTTGAGGAAATAACTGTTAAAAAAAAAGTGTTTGTACATTTAAGAGAGAGATTTTGTTTGTGTGGGTGTATGTTTGAGATCGAGCTGTTGCATTGTGTGTGTGACTGGTTTGTAGGTGGATGCATGGAGTGTTCAAAAGTTAATTTTTCCAGAGAGATGGAAGAGAACTGGCAGGAGAACTGACAAGCGGAAGGTTCCAGTTTAAAGATGCAGGCAAATGCTCCAATTGGCAGAAGGGATGTTTGACTTGGTACTTTGTTGTGACTTGGAATGTGCTTTCTTTTTCTTAAATTATTTTTGAATTTAACATATAAACTCACATACAAAATGTTAAGGAGAACATATAATAAGTCATCTCAAATACATACAATACATAAAAAGGATGGAACTAGACAGTTCCTTAATCCACATGAGACGCATGATTGAATGAATCCATGATAACACATATTTGCCAAATTAATTCAAATAAAAATTGCTAAAAAAACAAACATAAAAAACCCAAAAATCCAAATCCGATCGACCCCCCCCCCCCCCACCCCCACTCCCTCTAATCAAGGTAACCTTTGTAAAAGGAAAGGGAAATTATGGATTGGGTAGCGACATCCAGACATGGAACGTGCTTTCTGAGAGGATGGAAGCAGGTGCACAGAAATGGAAGTTGGATTTGTAGAGGAGAGGTTTCTGAATGTCCGGGTGCAGCGGAACTCGTTAGATGGAATTAGCAGAGTGGCTTTCTCCAGCAATGCACGACTCATCAAATGGAGAGAAACACAAAAGTCTGCAGACATGATTGTAGTAAACATTGTCTTCACCGGTTCCCCTTAGTACCGCCCCCCATCTATCCCTATGTCTCCTTTCCTCCACCTCTGTCTCACCCTCTCTCCCCTTTTCCCTCTGTCTCCTTCCCCCAGCTCTGTTTTTATCCCACCCCCAATTTATTCTCACCTTTTCATTTCCCCATATCTAATTATTGCCTATTGTCTGTTGGTTTGTTTCCCCCCCCCCCCCCCCCGCCCTCTCTTTCCTTCTCTCCAGCCTTTTAATTCAGACACCTGCCTGCTGCTTACTCGTACCCCGAAGAAGGGCTCAGGCCCGAAATGTCGCTTGTATATCTTTACCTCCTATGGACGCTGCGAGACAGGATGAGTTCCTCCAGCATCTCTGCGTTTTTAGGACTCATCAAACACTGTATTCTTAAACCCAGAATGAGAAAAGATAGAAACGTGCATTTCTATAGCACCTTTCACAATTCAGGGCATCCAAAGTTCCTTCCAACCAATGACATGCTTTGTAATGACTCACCAGTTGCATAGGAAATGCACAACAACCACCCCAAGCAAGGTCAGAATTAGAGTTCATTGTCACGAACATGTCACGAAATTCGTTGTTTTGCATCAAGGTTATAGGCGTAAAAAAAAATTGCCCAAAAATATTTTCAAAATGTAGCTAAATTAGTGCAAAAGAAGAGAAAATGAGGTATGGTCTGTGGTTCATTATCCATTCAGAAATCTAATGGCAGAGGGGCAGAAGCTATTTCTTCTCCATTGGGTGCTTGTCTTCAGGCTCCTGGACCTCTTTCCTGATGTTGGTAGTAAGAAGAGGGCACGGCCTGGGTGGTAAGGGTCCTTGATGATAGACGTTGATTTCTTGAGACACCACCTCTTAAAGATGTCCTTAAAGGAGTGAAGACTAATGCCCCTGATGGCACTGGCTGAGTTTACAACCTTGTGTAATTGTTTTCCTGTTCTATGTATTGGCACCTCCATACCAGACAGTGGTGCAACCAATCAGAATGCTCTCCACAGTTCACCTGTATAAATTTGCAACCCCTCGAGGAGATAACAAATTCCCAGCCAAGTATAGCTGCTGGCGTTCCTTCTTCGTGATTGCACCAATTTGAAGACCCCAGGATAGATCTTAACATAACAATTTACAGCACGGAAACAGGCCATTAGGCCCTTCTAGTCCGCACCGAACCAAACACTTAAAGTGGGATGTGAATGGAAAGAAAAAGGTTGATAATCACTGACAAGTCTAATATTTCCTCCTTCTGATGAAAGCCCACCAACCTGAAACGGGAAGTTCTCCGCCAGGTGTGCCTGATCTGGAGAATCATAAAATAGCTCCAATGCAGAAGGAGATCATTCAGCCAACTGAGTCAATACAGGCCCTCGGAAAGCAAATCTGCCAGTTACACTTCTCCACTCACCCCACATCCCTGATCTTGAAACGTTACCAGCCAAGCATTCAGAGATGTAATAATGACCACAATAATTCTGGTGACGTTGACTGCGGAATGAGTTTTGGACCAGACACCAGAGGTGGCTTCACACCTCGTCCTTGAATTCATGTCGAGGAATAGCCAGCAGGAAGCCACCTCACCAGTACTGGTCCACCTGCACGTGTGGCTGTTGTGTTTGGATGGGCATCAGGTTCAGTGGGATCACAGAGTGATGAGTCTGGACACAAGTGTAACAATCACTGCTCCCTCTAGGCTGTGCACTCATATGTTTTGCCACCAGCACACAAAGGAAGTTATTGTGCGCACAAGAGGTTAGTGACCTAAAATAAAGGAGTTATGTATAATATTATAATCCATGACTGCATAGAATGCAATCATACTTTTTTTTATAGTAAAACGTGCCAATACAGTTTGATTAGCCGTGAGAGACGGGCTGTGCCAAAACGATCTTGAAACTATTTCAAGTTTACATTTGTACAAGCATTCAGTGCACATAGACTTTTGTCACAGGAAAAACATTTGCACCACGTAAGATTTTGGTGCACAGTGACCACTGAAAATTAGAGGGAACCTTGGTTATCATCACAGGTAATTTTATTGAACACACGGGAGACAAACAGGGGAGAGCATCAAACAATACACTATCACTCTAATGCTAAACAACTACAGAGACATTCACATCAGACCTAGGTTGGACTCCGATACCAGAGGCCACCTATACTCTACAAGCTCATAGACAGGAGCTTCAGCAGACACTCCCAATCCCTGAACCTCAGGGTGTGTCTCAGAGTTAAGTAATATACGGTTACTAACACACTCTAACAAGACAGGGACTCAAACGCACACTCCCGGTTCCCTGTACTAACGGGGATGTGGCTCTCTGCAAGCACTGATCTATTGCAGTACTACGGCTTAAGAGTCATGCACACCTTACCCATGACACCTCCAGAAACTTCTGCAGTAGTATCCTGGCGTGGAGCCATGAGGCAAAGAGAAAGAATGTGCTATGCATTAATGTGTTATTCTGTTCTGCTCTGGGCGCCTAGCTAAGTTAAACGAGCCAATGGTAAGGTGTGCACTAATGGGTGGCCGGAGTCCAAACTTGATTGGCAGGTGACGTGACTTCCGAATAAGCTTCAGATGGGGAGGACACATGACCATCTGCAATACACAATATTCCAAACAGGCAGGGAGGCCACGTGTTTCTCCACAATCGACATATAACAGCAGCTGACCTTTCCCCTGATTAGGGTGTCGAGAATCATGAACCACTATTTCAAAAAAGGGGTGTAGTCAGTCAGGATATACTGTAGGCGCAAAGAAATTTCTCAATCCAGACGCAGGGAGAACATACAAATTCCTCACTGACAGTGCGGGATTCAAACCCTGGTCCCAATCGCTGGCGCTGTAAAGGCATTGCATTGATCGCTAAGGCAGGCAAATATTTACTATTAGCATTGCCCGGCACCCCGTACTGTCAGAGGAAGAGAAGCAACAGAGAATCCTCCCCCACCCCGAGTCACCGATTGTCTGCGGCTCAAGATTCCAGTTCAGTTCAAACCATCGGCAACCCAATCCCAGATCCAAACATCTGCCATGACGAGGAAGCCTTCAGCATCCGGAGCCCTTCAGAACCCCTCCTTGTCCTCAGCATCTCTCAAATCCCAGTTCCAATACCCAGCAGAATGTGAACACTTACTCAGCTTGGCAAGATGTTAATGGCAGAGTGCCACTGGGATTGGGAGTAAACCACAGCTTTTCACAAATGTTTTAAATAACTTAGACAAAGGCACACAAAGTATGTTCAAAGGTTCCTTTTATTGTGACTTAACAATACATTAAAATATAATATATGATATACTTTAACTAATGTCTGCCATAAGGCAAAGAGTTACATGAGCATTGCCCGAATCCCCTAACAATAGGAAAAAGAGAAGCAAAAGGGAGTCCCTTCAGAGTCACTGAGTGTCTGTGGATTCGCCTCCAATTCTTCCACAGTCGCACCGACTCCAGTTTGATCCATCGGCTGCCCGAGCTCCAGATCCAAACTTCTGACTCAATCAGCGCCCAAAACCCTTTGGGAACCTATCCTGCCCTCAGCACCCTCTGGAACCCCAGTTCCAATACCTGGTTCTCATGAGCCCGGTCCCAGCAGCCCGCAGTCTGTGCAGGTCCCCCGACCCGTAGGTTGCCCGCATCCTGTGTGGGTCCCTCTCACTGCTGCTGCTCCACCCGCCGAGCTCCTCCAACGGATTGTTTTTTTTGTTCCAGATTTCTTGATTCCCCACTCACCGGGATGTCATCTGGAATGGAGGGCTCTCATTGTAAGGAGGGATTGAATACTGGGCTGGGCTTATTCTCTCTGGAACATTGGAGACTGAGGCCGTAGATCAGATCAAGTCATAAAATTTCAGAAGCTTAGCAGGACTGTGGAGCGCTGCCCACCAGGGTGTCACAGGGAGCATTCAGCTAATTCCCTGAGCAACAGGTTCAGTGCCACAGTTGGCAGAAATGGTGAAATGGACTGGAAATGTAGCATGGTTAACTTAGTGGTTAGTGCAATGTGGGGTTACAGCGCCAGAGACTTAGGTTCAAATCCAGCACTCTCTGTAAGGTTTGTACGTTCTCCCCGTGTCCTCATGGGTTTTTCCTGGGTGCCCCGGTTTCCTCCCACTCTCCAAAATTTTTTGGTAAATTTGGGGGCACAGCTTCATGGGATGAAAAGGCCTGTTACCATGCTGTCTGTTTAATTTAAATTGAAAATTTAAATTTATATAAAGTGTCAGTATTGTGTGCCAGGAGCTCATTTTGTCCTGGTTTGCCCACAGACCTGCGGACCACTCTGGTCTCACGAGTGTGGGAGCTCCTACTACAGCACTGGCATCTGCTGCAGGATCAGCTCCAACTTCAAGAGTGCGCGAGCCTTCGCACCCGCCATCCAACGTATGCTGTTTGTCCTTGTCGCGTGTCTGTCGTGGTTAATGGGATGTGGTGTTTGGCCTCCTCACAGCATTGCAGATATGGATACTCAGAATCTCAGAAATGCTGTGGCCTCAAAGAAGACAAACGGCCCATTAAATCTATGCTGGCTACTGGTAGAGCAATTTGCCGGTCTCATTCCTCTCCACTTTTCCCCATTTCCTTGTAATTATTCCCTCTCGTGTCTGCTAAGACCATCTTGAAGGTCCTGATTAATTGTGATTTTCCATCAGCCTTGCAGTATCTGAGCTCTAGAAACCAGAACCTATTATGGGCTGAAGGGCCTGCTGGATGTACTATGTTCTAACCTGACTTTTCTTTGAGTACCATCCTTACACATTCCTCTTCTGCCCCAAATTCTACCTCCGTAATCTGCCGATCCTTGAACCATCCACCAATAGGAGTAGCTTCCACATCTTTATTCTGTCAGTACCCGGCAAGATGTCCTGCCGACTTTCTTTGCCACTGCAAAGACTCCAGGTTCTCCGTTCTAACGTTCAGCTGATCTCCCTCATTCCTGAAGCCATCCTCCTGAACCTTTACCACATCCTCTGTGAGATCTTCACTTCATGTGACCATCCACAAATGGACTTAATGCTCCAGTCTCACAGTCAACATACACCGAGGCTACTCTGTCCATCGACTTGCCTGGAAGTCTGCAAGGGTTGTGGCTTACTAATACCTTAAATGTAACCTCCATGGTTTTGCACTTTAGAGGGAGTGAGCCTTAATGTCAAGTACTTGATTGACATGGCATTGAACTTCAGTTGCTTCCTTTCGCAGGTTGTGAGACGTTTATGGACATTGTAATTGTTTTGGATGGTTCCAATAGCATCTATCCTTGGTATGAAGTCCAGAACTTCTTGATCAACATTCTGAAAAAATTTTACATTGGGCCCGGCCAGATACGGGTGAGTCGCACTTGAGTGCTGGTCCTTCCATTCATAATAGACGTGGGTGTGGCTCGTGCTTTATGTAAGACTCATTGTTTCCTACAAAGAGCAACTCAAGGGTTTTTGAAAGAAACACGAAAGTCTGCAGACTCTGTGATGGCAGTAAAAACCCAAACATGCTGGAGGAGCTCAGCAAGTCCCATAGGGGGGAAAGATATAGAACAGACGTTGCAGGCCTGAACCCTTCTTCAAAAGGTGAGAATTGATTGGGAAGGGGTGGCTGTGAATGCAAAGCTGGAGGAAAGGAGACAGAGGGAAAGGGAAAGAGAGAGAGGGGGAAAGAAGGGATAGGGGAAGACGTGAGACAAGGGGGAGCTAATGGAAACAAGAGATCGATACTGATGCCATCCGTTGGAGGGTGCCCAGATGGAAGACAACGTATTGTTCCTTCATTTTGCATGCGATGTCAGTCTGGCAGTGCAAGGGACCATGTCAGCAAGGGAATGGGGTGGGGAATTGAAATGGGTGTCCATTGGGAGATGCATGCTATTGCAGCGGGCAGAGGTAAGGTGCTCAATGAAGCAATCTCCCAGCCTGCGTCCAGTCTCTCCGACGTAGATAAGGTCTGGGGTTTTTGCCTTTGTTCCAAGGGGAAACGTGGCAGAGTGGATTCAAAACCATGGAACGAATGAATTATGAATGAAGGGAATAAGAGGGGGGTGATGAGCCAGAGCCAACAGACCTGGTCATGGATAATAGACGTTGCAGAGTTCATGAGGAGGTGTGTTCACAAAGTCAGTTGCTGAGATATGCAGCCCTGTCTAATCCTCATATGTTCTTCCTGCCCAAGTTTATTTGTCACAAGCTATTGTGATCAAATGGTGGAAACCTGCAAGATGTACAAACAGTTCATTAAATTTACTGTAACATCTTGGATGCCAAAATACTGATTATAAACTTCACCTTCTACGTTTGAATAAATAACTTCAGAACTTAACCAGAAAGAGTTCTTTACTTCAAACAAAGAACTGATTTATAATGAATCTGGTTCAACTGCAATAACCTGAGACAATTAATCTGAATTGCACAACCTTGAAGCTAGATGTTGTTAGGCCTCAATGGGCAGCTCGGTTTGCCCAGCAGCCAGTGCAATGCTATTACAGCGCCAGCAACCCGGGTTCGAATCGCGCGCTGTCCGTAAGCCTCTCTCTGTGTCTGTGTGGGTTTCCTCTGGGTATTCCGGATTCCGCCCACTATTCAAAACCGACTGGGTTGTAGGTTAATCTGGGTGTAATTGGGCGGTATGGCTTTCATTTGTCGGAATTGGCTTCTACTGAGTTGTAAATAAAATTTTAAAATGTTAAATTTAAACCAAGTCTTACAACAATAGCCCTCCATTTGAGGTAACTTGGTGAACCTTATATGCCCATATTGCTACCACATGCTCCCTGTAGCCTGATGATCAGATTTGTACACAATCGACCTCAATGTACCAGTGAGTAGAAACACAAAGCGGGAGAAACTCAGCAGGTCAGTGGACTTTATGTCGCACAGATAAAGATTCAGAACCAGCATTTTAGGCTTAAACCCTTCAAGGTTTTCCACGTATTATTGAGTAGGTCTGTTGAATGAGTTATGTTTACTGCTATATACATAAGCACAAGGAACAGATGGAAACTTTTGCTTGTTGGAACTTCACAAGTACATACAACACACAAACATAACAGCATATCAGAAGCAATCAGAAGGAAGAGGAATTATAGCAAAAAAGCAACAAATATTCATGGGGTGAACACGAAAGTCTATAGACACCGTGAGTGTAGTAAAACAAGGAGCAACACCTCGTATTTCCGTCTGGGCACCCTCCAATAGGATGCCATTCACATCGACTTCTCCAGTTTCCATTAAACCTCCCCCCACATATCCTTATTTCTCCTTTCCTCTAGCTCCCTCTCTTTCCTCCTGTCTCCTTTCCCCCAGCTCTGCATTCACAGAGCCACCTGCTCCCCGATCAATTCTCACCTTTCATCCTCTGTCCAATTATCACCTTTTGTCTTCTGGTCGGTGTTCCTTCCCCCCCTGCTCTTACTTTCCTTCTCCCCAGCCTGCTTTTTACTCAGACCATGAAAACGACGGTTATACATCTTTACCTCCTGCGGATGCTGCAAGACCAGCTGAGTTCCTCCAGCATTCCTGTTTCACAATAAATATTTATGGTTGGTAATAAATTACAGTTGCAGAAAAAGTTCTGAGACAGACAGATCTTTGGAGCCTTGGAGTAGTGTTACGGTTCAGGAAACAGGGATGTTTGAGAGATCGATAGCTGCTATGAAAATAACTGCCCTTCAGCCTAGAGTTGTCAGATGTGAGGCTTCAGAGTAGATTTTCAGGCTGAAGAAGGGTGCGCTGACCAAGGCTGCAGGTCCTGGAGAATCTTGCCCCTGAGCTGCCATGAACCCGCATTGCTGAGAGCCGGGAAAGCACACTCGGGTCAGGTAAGGCTTTGCGGTGGGTGTCTATCTATTCTTATACCTGGTGTTCCTTCTCTTCAGCTGGGGATTGTGCAGTATGGAGAGTCTGCCGTTCATGAATTCGAGCTGAGGGACTACAAGTCAGTAACTGATGTTGTCAAAGCCGCAAGGAGCATTGAGCAGCGAGGAGGAACGGAGACCAATACAGCGCATGGCATTGAGATTGCACGGTAACAGTGAATAGACCACAACTCCATACTTTTTTGGGAGTAAATGCTTAGCAGTCAACAGCAGGGATAATATTAACCTTGTATCCATCTGGCAGAGAGCTCCCACGACACAATAATCTTTCCATTATACACGCTGCCAGAATGTGCATAAAAATCAACGCATTGCAATTTGATCCGACTGACTGGATGCAGAGACGTTTCTGTGTGAGAACTCCAGGCACTCTAAAAGGACTCTCTTTTGCTTCTCTTTCTCTCGTACTGAAAGGGGCGCCGGGCGATACTAATAGTAACTCTGTGTCTGCCTTACAGCAGGCAGAAGGCAATTTTGTGTAATATTACATGTTCTGTACTATTACATACTGTACATGCCAGCGTATAGGATAATCCGATACTTAAAAGTGTCACCTCAAAATCAGAATAATCTTATCACTTGAGTATAAAATCTGAACCTTTAACAGCAAAGTCTCAACACCACTGCCACCCACCCGCTGGCGCCGACGAAATCTTCCGCATGTCCTTTTAGTTATCAACGAAGTCTCGGTGCTCCCCCACGGGATCCATCTGCCCAATCTGACTGCCTTCAGCTCTGTCCAGGCCTTAAATGGGCCGTTTCAGGACCCGACGTTGGTTTGTTTAAAATATGCAAATGAAATTAAAACCTTTACAGGGTAATTTGGTATTAAAATATTGTGATTGCTTTTAACAACATACACTAGTCAGCAATAAATGCCAGATTTGGGGGGGAGGGGTTGTGGGTCATCTTGTACAAAGGGTATTGCTCTAAACTTACATTTTAGGTAGAAATTCTGGGGTTCTTCTATACACAAATTGTCCAATACACCAGCAATAAAGGTATCTTGAACTCAGTTCAGGAGGCATTTAAGGACTCAGTCGGCCAGCTAATTATGGTTCAGAAGACTCTGGAATTGTTAACAAGCCCAGAATGTAGCATCTCGTGGTCATGATCAACTCCTTTCCAACGTAAAACCTTTGCTCCTTAGTTTGATGTAGGAACGTAATAAGTTAAATTTCTGGATTATTTGCTTGTTCACAAGATGTGGAAATGCCAACTTTTATTGACCACCCTTAATATCTTCTAAAGTAGAGAAGCAATTAAGAATCAGTCATGTTGGAGTCACATATGAAGCAGATTGGGTAGGGACAGCAGATTTTCTTCCTTGAAACACATTAATGAACCAGCTGAGTATTTAAGCCAATGCCGTGCCTTTATGGTTCCCCTTATTAAGGCTAGCATTAATTCCAGATGTTTATTTGATGACCCCCAACTGCCATCAGTGTATCAGTGGTCCAGAACCATGGCAGTTAGTTCAATACTTTTACTACTGCAGTACAGGAATTAGAAAGGAGAAGCCATTGACAGCGGCAGTGACCGTGAGTTTGTGGCATCACTGCATCCCATGGAGATCTTCTGTGGAGGGGAAGGGATGGTGTCGATGACACGCTCCCAAGTGTCGATGACACGCTCCCAAGTTGCTGCTAACTGTCACTTCACCTACCTCATCCAATTAGAAGGGGAGCACGAGCCTACAGTCAGTTATCTGGTTTTACCAAAATGCAGCGCAAGGTTTGCAATTCATATACAAGCGCTTCCAGGTCCTTCTGAATGGCAGCAAGCCATTTAAATACTCATCTGATCTTCCATTTTTCCTTCCAAAGTGGATAACCTCACATTTACCAACGTTCTACTCCACCTGCCAGATTCTTGCCCACTCATTTAACCTGAGAGATGATAAATACAAACGATAGATAATAAATATTCACAGTTACTACAGCCAAGAAAAAAGTGGTGTTCCAACAATGCAGACAGTCCGTTTGTGGGTTTGGTGATTGGTGTCGTAAGGACCCTGATAGCTGTTGGAAAGAAACTGTTCTTGAACCTAGAGGTGCTGAATTAATCACGAAGGGTTTCAAGTCCAGTCCTGACCATAAACTTTCTGAGCCAGGGTTGGTGACTGGTAGCAACCAGAGGGTGCTGATTTCCCTCTCCCTCCCACCCACCTCATTCCCCTCTCCCCATACATGGCCCTACCTAACCCAGGGGATCCCAAGGCAATTCAAGAGGTCGAAGCCCCACTCCGTCCACTGGGTACAGGAACTGAATGTGCAGATTATTTCACAGTGAAAGAAGAACAAACTTAGATCAAAAATAAACCTGCCTGAAACTCTGCTTTCCTTTGCACTTCCATAGTGGTGAGACTGGTAACTGTACTACATGGATCCCAACCACAGGATTGCAAACTAGCTCAAAACATACTGCAAGCATTTTTACTAATGCGAACCTTGCAGATTCTTTGGCAACTTCATAATCAATAGTCATAATGACTGGTTCAAGAGTCCTGTTTTCTGATTCATCCCTTTATTGTTGGATATTAATTCATGTCATGTACTCAAATATAAATAATATTATTACATTTAATGCTTCCATCCCTTTCAGGCCTCTGTATTGGTGTTTGTGGAATCATTCCTGCACTGATCATTTACACAAACCGTATACACTTGTGTAAAACTTGAGTTTTTAAGGCCATTTTTTAACGTTAAGTTTAGGGTGTTGACTATTACAACTTTTGACTGGGGTTCCGATGAGCAGCTGGGACTGGGTCATGTCGAGGGATCGGGATCTCTGATGGCCGGGCAGCCAGAACTCCGATGGACAGGTGGCTGGAGCCTAAGTGAGAATCCATGGTCGAGGAATTGAGAGCTCTGATAGGCAGGCAGTCGGAGCCTAGGAGAGAGCCCTCAGTCAAGGGGTCAAGAAATCTGATGGGTAGGCGGCCGAAGCCTAGGTGAGATTCCGCGGCCAAGGCATCAGGAACTCTGATGGGTAGGCGGCTGAGGCATAGATGAGAGCTAAGGCATGGGAGCTTCAATGGGCAGTTGACTGGGGCCTAGGCAAGACACCTTGGCTGTGGCATCTGGAGCTCGGATGGGCAGGGAGATGGGGCCAAAAATAGGGGGGGGTCGACTTTTACATGGTATCAACTTTTACATGAGTATATACAGCACTTTATATTCTCCCCACTTTCCAATCAAATCCCCCCACATTCTACCATTCACACACTCACTAGGGGCTATTTACAGTGTTGAAATACCTTATCAACCTGCCCTTCTTTGGGATGTGGGAAGAAACCAGAAACCCTGGAAGAAACCCCATGCAACCACAAGGAGAATGTGCAAACTCTGCTCAGACAGCTCAGCAGGTCAGAATTGACACTAGGTCACTGGAACTGTGAATCAGGAGCTGCCCAGATCCATTGAGTTAAATCCAGTTGACCATCTGAACAAGTATTCAGGATTGAAATAGAGGAATTTAAAACCGAGGAATTTCTTCAGCCAGAAAGTGGTGCCCTCTGGAATTTGCTACCATGGGCAGCTGTGGAAGTTGGGTCGTTGGGTGTATTTAAGGCAGAGATCGATAGGTATCTGAATAATCAGGGCATCAAAGCTTATGGGGAGTGGGGCTGAGTGGGAGAATGGATCAGCTCATGATAGAATGGCGGCGCAGACTAGATGGGTCAAATAGCCTACTTAGGTCTAAGTATTACATCATATCTTTAGGGTCAAGGTCCTCTTTTGGTGGTGAGAGTGAAGATGATGGGCATGGGCTTGTGAGTAACAGATCTGAGATGCGCTAGAGAGAAAGGGTAGTTCCATCTGTAGTAAGCTCTTCTGAAGCAGAGTATTCTTCAGCCTCAGTGCCCTTTGATGGTCTCCCACCAAGATCTCCCGTGTATTAAGTCTCAGTTATGATCATGAAAGTAGCTCACTGGTGTTCTTCGAAAAAAACAATCTGCTGTTCTTCCAAGGGTGAGGAGGGGAGGAATTCAGCAGGAGGACAGACCCCTTCGGCTCACAATGTCTGCGCTGAACATGATGCTCCCATTTACATAATCCTGTGCATCTTACACATGTGACATATCCCTTGGTTCCCTGCATACTCGTGAGTGTCTAGAAGCCTCTGAAACTCTACTAAATACAGAATTCTGATTCCACCACTACTTCTAGCCCATTCCAGCCACCTACCCTGAAACTTACCCTGCACATCGCATTAAACTACCCCCACCCCTCCCCAACACCATCTTAAATGTATGTCCTTTCATGTATGACAATTGTACACTAGCAAAAAGATCCTATCAATATCTCATAAGCTTCTATTAGGTCTCTGGCCTCCGACACCCCAGAGAAAGCAATCAAACTTACTCTCTGGTAAATCTTTTCTGCCCTGTTCCCCAAAGCTTCCTGTAAAGCGGTGACAAAACTGTACACAATATACCAAGTGTGGCTGAACCAAACTTTCATAAAGATGAAACATGACTTCCATACTTGCAAGAATCTCATGAATGAATGAAAGTTATTGTAAGCTCCTCTCACCAAGGCTCCTTGTTTGAACTGATGTGTGAATTCCATTCGTAGTACCTCACATCTGTCATGTTTGTTATCATCTCAAAGCATCTTCCAACCAAGGAACTACGTCGGCGCTGCCTTCACAGTTGTGTAGGCAAGAAGAGACATTGGTTTTGTGCCCAGCTAGGATTTAAACAATTTGAATAAGTGGGTTGATATGTTTTCTTCTGGTAGACAGGTTAGGGGAGGAATATTGACCTGGACAACAATTGCTGGCTCCTCAAACATGATAATTCACAGGAATATCCCATGAGCTCTGTCCTCCTTCTCAGCCAAGCTTTTGGTTACAGCTCCAAACAGCTTATTGAACATATATAGAGGGAGAGGGAGTGAGAGAGAGAGAGGAAGAAAAGGAGGAAAGAGAGAGAATTGGAAGAATGGCGCAGATATGGGCCAGAGACGAAGCAAAGATAAGGATTTAAAATTGAGTCATGAAACTGGTAAAATCTCTTCTGGTTAACTAATGTCCAAAGGGAATCTCACAGCCTTACAGTCCAAACTGTATGTAGCTCCAGACCTACAACAAAATCCTCTGAAATAAACCATCAGGGCAAACCTTGAGATTAGTGAGGACGGAGATCGTAGGGGATGCAGGAAGAGGTGGAGCTTCTATGGAGTCGGTGATGGGAATCCTGCTTTTGGAATGGGAAAGTCACCACATACCAAGGCAGGGATGAGGGGATGGGAAGAATTCCCTGTGCCCTGACCTGGGTAAAGAGTCTCCTTGTTATCTCTCTCAGCTCTGAGGCATTCAGCATCAGGAGGGGCGCAAGGAAAGAAGCCAAGAAAGTGATGATTGTTATAACCGACGGTGAATCACATGACAGCCCTCACCTGAAGCAAGTGATAGAGGACACGGAACGAGACAACATTACCCGCTACGCCATTGCGGTAGGTACTCATACAAACCACCCCTCCATCCACCAAGTCCACTACATTGGCACACATGACGACAAACAATTCACTTCAATAAGCAGGGAAGGTATAAACACGAGGTTACACATGATACAATATAATTGGTTACACAGCCTATACACCACGCACCAAAAGTTAAATAAATGGGACCCAACAGTATCAGATAGATGTTTTCGCTGTAAGAAGGGAACAACAGTACATGCAATTTGGGCATGTGAAAAAGTGGAAAAGTTTTGGGAAGATCTAAATCAGGTACTAAATAAAATCACAAAAAGCAACATACCAAAAAATCCAGAGATCTTTCTTCTAAGTAATATAAGAAGTAAAGAACTTGGCCTCGATTTGGATGGAGCACAAAAAAGATTTATTATGATAGCCTTAGCTGTAGCAAAAAAATGTATTATGTCAACCTGGAAATCAGAAGATAGCCTAAGAATACAGCAATGGTACATAGATATGAATAAATGTATTCCATTGGAAAAAATAACATAATTTAAGAATTAACATCACAGTATTCGAACAAATTTGGGAACCGTACACGGAACACAACAGAGAAGTCCTACTGCGGACCTCCACCCCCTAAAATGACAGAATGAGAAGACGAAATGAACTGACCCAGTGTGTAAAAGTAGATGACACAATTTTCGTGTTTATTTTCATTGAGTGACGACATTGTTTATTGGGTTTAATGTATCGTATATGTTGAACGTTTAGTGGATGGGGAGGGGAGTGGGAAGGAGGGAGGGAAGGGAGGGGGGAAAAGGGGAGAAAATGACACTGTGTATATTCAAGAGGGAAAAGTTTGTGTATTTTGGTCAATATGGTTCATAGTGTGAAAAATAAAAAATTTAAAAAAAAATAAACAGGGAAGGTTGACCCACCAATCCACTGAGTGGTTACCTGTTACAACAACTTGCATCCATCGCATTGTAAAGGTAAGGATCCATTATTGCCACATAATACTACATTTAGAATGTAACATACATGAAATTCTTTAACTTTTGTCCTCCGTAAAGCAGGCAGAGAGTCACCGCATAGAAACCTACAGCACCTGGTCTCCAAGGCGGTCTCCCCTCCAAGTACTGTACCTTGTTAGCTTCCGAGATCAGTAAACTGCTCATAAAATTTCTCTCATTCTTCTAGAGGGGCATAGGTGTGGACATCATCAGAGGGGCACAGTGGACTCCACCACTGAATTTCTAGCCAACCTTCTCAGCAGGATGTAGAACATAGAACTCTACCACACAGTACAAGCCCTTCAGCCCATGATGTTGTGCTGACCTGTGTAAACCTATTCCACAACAATCTAATTCTTCCCTCCCTCACAGTCCATAACCCTCTATTTTCCTTACATCCATGTACCTATCTAAGAGCCTTTTGAATGACCTCTTTTGTACCAGCCTCCTCCACCAGCCCCAGCGATACATTCCCAGGAACCAACCACTCACTGTGCAAATAAATTTAACTTTGACATTATCTTCTTTTAAACTTTTGTTATTTTTTTCAAAATGTAGACATACACCACAGAAACAGGCTAATGAGCCCATCACCAAATACCACCCCCATACATTTTGAATTGTTGGAGGAAACCGATGAAAATGCGGGGAGGACATGCAAACTCCTTACAGACAGCGCGGGATCCAAACCCTGGTCGCTGGTGCTGTAATGGCATTTCACTAACCGCTACCCTAACCATGCCACCCCCTAAACTTTCCTCCATTCACATTAAAACTGGTATCTGCTATTGTTGTCCCAGGATGAAGGTGCTGGCAGTCCACCCTCATTATCTTATACACTTCTATGGGCAATGAATACCTGGCAGAGACTTCAAGAGAGAAGGGCGACGAATTTTTTTCCCTGACGATAATCTCTATTCCTTCCTGCAGGTGCTTGGTTACTATAACCGAAGAGGGATCAACCCGAAACACTTCCTGAAGGAGATCAAATCGATAGCAAGCCACCCGGATGACAAACATTTCTTCAATGTCTCAGATGAATCAGCCCTGAAGGATATCGTGGATGCTCTCGGGGCACGAATCTTCAGCCTTGAAGGTGACGTTGTATGAGTATCAGAGTTTATTGTCGTACACAATGTACCGATGCACCAAAGCTCTTACTTGCTGCAGCCACGCAGGTATATAAGATGCACCAAGTACAATTTTAAAATTTAGACATACAGCACGGTTACAGGCCATTTCGGCCCACGAGCCCGTGTTTCCCAATCACACCCAACTGACCTATAATCCTCATATGTTTTTGAAGGGTGGGGGGATCCGGAGTCCCTGGAGAAAACCCACACAGACATGGGGAGAACGTACAAACTCCTTACAGGTCGCACTAGAGTCGAATCCCAGTCCCAATTGCTGGCGCTGTAACAGCGTTGCGTTAACCGTGCCACGGTTGTAAAGAACTCCTTCACCTCTTCTCACAAAGTCAGGCCCACACTCTACATTAGGGAGGCACGGTTGATGTATCAGTTAGCTCAACGCCTTTACAGCGCCAGCAATCAGGACTGGGGCTCGAATCCCACGCTGTCTGTAAGGAGTTTGTACGTTCTCCCCGAGTCTGTGTGGGTTTTCCCAGGGGGCTCTAGTTTCCTCCTACCTTTCGAAAAGAACCGGGGGTTTTGGTTAATTGGGTGTAAATTGTGCAGCACGGACTCGTGGGTCGATTACCTGTTACTGTGCTATATGTTTAAATTTTTTAAAATGTATGGGTTAATTGGTCACATGGGTGTATTTAGGCAACGTGGGCTTATGGACTGGAAGGAACTATTATCACAATGTATCTCTGAATTATAAATAAACACTGTGGGTCAGGCAGCATCTGTGGAGGGAAATAGAGAGTCAATGTTTAGTCTTGATGAAAAGTTTTGATCCAAAACCTTGACCGTCCATTCCCCTCCACAGATTATGCCTGAACTGTTGAGGATCTCTGGCAACTCGATTTGTCCTTCGATCTCGAATTATGATGTTTTCTCTTTCCCATTGAAATATCCTTCTCCAGGAGTTACAAAGAAGATATGGTTTTGAGTCAGCTGGTCACCTAGTACTGATAAACCTTTCTTTCCTTTTTTTAATGTTAGGAACTAATATTCAGAACGAAACATCTTTTCAGCTAGAAATGTCACAAGCAGGATTTTCAACACATTTTGTTGAGGTAAGGTTTCCAATCGAATCACAGACAGCACTCCATCGGGGGTCTTGTCGTGAGTTGTGACTCTTGTCGTGAGTTGTGACTCTTGTCAGAACCCAAGTGTGAATCCGTCCTCCTTCTCAATACTTGGTCCCGACCTGGGACAGCGGGAAACAGAAACACAGCACTCTTAGCAAAAGTTAAAGTATGTTTTAATGTATTTATTATCTGACGATAAAAGGAACCTTGAATCTGTCCCACTGCATGTTAGTCACAGACATTCATCATGGAAGCCCGAGGATTCCTTGTTGACCACGAACCATCCATATACACTCATCCTGGATTCATCCTCTATTACACGTTCTCACCAACTCTCCCCAGATTCTACACACAAGGTGGACAATTAACAGCAACCATTTTACTGAGTGACCTACTCGCCTTGGAGGTGTGGGAGGGAACTGGAGCCCACACTGTCTCAGGGGAGGACATGCAAACTTCAGAAAGCCAGCGCTGGAGGGTAGGACTGAACCTGGTGCCGTGAGAGAGTGGCCCCACTACTGGACTGCCCAAGTAGCTGGCACTGTTACTTTCACCTGTTGAATTGGACACAGAAGTTTAAAAAGCCTGTGCACTGTGACTGGCTCATTCTTCCCACAGGCAAAGGGACAATATCGTGTAGGTTTAGGCACCACAGAAAATAGCAGGCACAGAAACAGACTCGATGGCCCTCCAGTCCGTGACGAACTCAATTTCTGCCTCGATCCACTGACCTGCACCCAGTCCATACCCCTTCCATCGAACCTGTCCAAATTTTTCTTAAATGTCAAAATTGAGCTGACAACTCATTCCACACTCCCACCACTTTCTGAGTGAAGTTGTTCCTCCTAACATTCCCCCAAAACTTGTCCCCTTTCACCTTTAACCCATGTCCTCTAGTTTTTATCTCACCTAACCTCAATGGGTGGCGGGGGTCTTTAAGGATAGAGGCTGCTTTTTTTAAGACACCACCTTGTAAAGATGTCCTCGATGGAGTGAAGTCTGGTGCCTGTGACGTCGCAGGCCAAGTTAACAACCCTTTATTCTTGTCCTGAGAGTTAGCGCCTCCATACCAGGCAGTGAAGCAACCAGCCAGAATGCTCTCCATAGTGCACCTATAGAAGTTTGAGTTTTCAGTGACATAATGAATCTCCTCAGACACCTCACAAAGTATGGCCGCTGACATCATCATGGAGGCTCCAGGATAGATTCTTCGAGATGTTGACACCAAGGAATTTGAAGTTCTTGGCCCTCTCCACTACTGAGCCCTCGATGAGGACTGGGTTGTGTTCCCCTGACTTTCTTCTGAAGTCCACAATCATCTCCTTGGTTTTGCTGATGTTGTTGTTACACCATTCAATGAGCTGATCTATCTCCCTCCTCTACGCTTCCTCGTTCCCATTTCTGATTCAGCCGACTATTGTGGTGTCATCGGCAAACTTGTAGATAGCATTGGAATTGTAACTGGCCACACAGTCATGGGCTAAAGTTGCAACTGTGTTGATAATCAATGAGGAGGAGACGTTGTTTTCAATTTGTACCGACTGTGGTCTTCCAATGAGAAAGTCAAGGATCCAGTTGCAGAGGGGGTGCAGAGGCCTAGAGTTTGTAGCTTCTTGACCAGCACTGAGGAAATAATGGTATTGAAGGCCGAGCTGTGGGCTATGAAGAGCAGTCATATGTATGAATTGCTATTTACGAGGTGATCCAGAGCTGAGTGGAGAGTCAGCAATATTGCATCTGCCATGGAGCAATTGTGACAATAGACAAATTAAAGTGGATCCAGATCTTTGCTTAGGTACATGTTAATTCTGGCCATGACCAGCCTCTTAGAGCTGGTTAGTCTATTGGGCGGTAGTGATTGAGACAGCTCACACTACCCTTCTTAGGCACCAGGATGATTGATGCCCTTTTGAAGCAGGTGGAAACCTCTGACTGCAGCAATGAGAGGTTGAAAATGTCCCTGAACACTCTGGCTAGTAGGTTGGTGCAGATTTTCAGTTCCCTGCCAGGTACGCTATCAGGGCCTGATGCCTTGCGAGGGTTCACCCTCTTGAATGAAGTTCTGACATTGCCCTCAGAGATAGATATCACTGGGTCCTTTTCAGGAATTCTAGTAAGCTCTGTTCTGTTTTTATCAAAGCGGGCATTGAAGTATTCAGCTCATCACAGCCATCTATAGAGTTGGCCCTCACTTTGTAGGCGGTAATGGCCTGCAGTCCCTGCCATAGCTGGCGTGGATCTGTCTCTGGCTTCCTCTGGAATTGCCACTTTGTTTCAGAGATGGCTTTCCGCAGGTCGTACCTGGACTTCTTGTAAAGATCCCGATCGCCTAATTTAATTCATTTAAGGACTCTTACTTGTGCATTTTATTGATTTTTTTTCTCTCTCTGTATTGCAGTTTGTTTACTATCATTATCTGTTTGCAGCTATTTGTTTGCATGTACACACTGTATACAATCTTTTTCCGCAAGTGGTAATTCTCCCTCGGCCGTGGAAAAAAGAATCTCAGGGTTGTGTGATGTCACGTATGTTCTCTGACAGTAAATCTGAAATTTGGCTTCACGAATGCTTTAGACAACTTCCCCGCAGTATCCCAACTCTTTTCTCAGTACTTTGATTTATGAAGGCCACTGTGCCAAAAGCTTTCTTTATGACACCACACAATTCAAGATTTTTTTATTGTAATGTAATCATGCAGAGAATGTAATATTACACAAAATCTCCTTCTGCCTGCCATTTGGCAGACTAAGAGTCAGCCTTAGTATTGCCTGGCACCCCTTAGAGTAAGGGAGAAAGAGTAGAAAAGGAGTCCCTCAGAGTCACAGAGTGTCCGTGAATTCACCTACCGTGTTCCCGCAGCCTCTGCAGCAGCGCAGACCCCTGTTTCATCCATCGGTAACCTGAGCTCCAGTTCCAAAGCTCTGACACGATCAGGGAGCCTTCAGCACCCAAGACCCTGCAGGAGCCCTTCTTGCCCTCAGCACCCTCACAAATCCTGGTTACGCGAGTCCCTCAACCACAAGTCGCTGACCACTTGCAGCCTGTGTAGGTTCTTCATCCGCTGAGCTCCATGCTGGTCTGCTGCCATGGTCACCGTCCTGTAGGGTCCTTCACATAATGCTTGGCTGGTAACATTTCAAGATCTGACATGGGGTAACCCCCTCAGGTTCCAGATGCCGGGCAGCTCTAACTGTGCTGCAGATGAAGTCTCCAGGGTTGGCTGCAGAGAAATGTTGACTCACATTCTCACTCTTGGCTTCATCAACATTGTTGGCTCGTGCCAAAATCATTACGACCGCATCAATTAAGATGGACAGATATTTGGAAAACAAATCTTTGACAGATTAAAAAGTTGTTTATGGTTTTTACTGGTGGATGAATATACCACCAATCACTGCGAGATGGTTTTAAATCGTTGAGGAGCCTCCTTCTCTGTGCCAGTGTGTTCAATCTTCTGTCTGCCTCCCCATTACACATTCCAAACTATATTTTGTTTATTTACTTGACATATTGGCACCTCTTTTTCTCTAAACTCTGTATAGTGATGTCTCCTTTCCTGAACCATTTTTTTCCCTTCATTTAAGACCTTTTTCTGTCCACTCATGTACCACTTTAAGTAATTCCTATGCCATAGGTGCTCGGTGATCAGTAAGGGATTGCTTAAGGTGGGATGTGAGTGGGAAGAAAAAGGTTTTAATCATACCTAATTGACTCGTTATGTGCACAGTTTCATAACTTCAAAGGAAATGGGCCAAAGACTATTTTTCTCAGCAAAATATTTCAGTAGCAATTGGGTCTAGAGCAGTGATTCTCAACCTTCCCTTCCCACCCACATCCCACCTTAAGCAATCCCTTACTAATCACAGAACACTGATAACATAACATAACAATTTACAGCACGGAAACAGGCCATTAGGCCCTTCTTGTCCGCACCGAACCAAACGCTTAAAGTGGGATTTGAATGGAAAGAAAAAGTTTGATAATCACTGACAAGTCTAATATTTCCTCCTTCTGATGAAAGCCCACCAACCTGAAACGGGAAGTTCTCCGCCAGGTGAGCCTGATCTGGAGAATCATAAAATAGCTCCAATGCAGAAGGAGATCATTCAGCCAACTGAGTCAATACAGGCCCTCGTAAAGCAAATCTGCCAGTTACACTTCTCCACTCACCCCACATCCCTGATCTTGAAACGTTACCAGCCAAGCATTATGTGAGGGACCCCACATAATTTTCTCTCAGCTGCCTATCCAATTCCTGTTTGATGATACCGATGGATTCCTTTTCAACCACCTTCACAGGCAATCACATCAGTATGTGCTCCAACCCTCTCTGCTTTTGATATTGAATTTTCAGCTGATTCATAAACTATGGGGAGACACGGTCAGCATTGCCGTTATTGCTGCACCATTAGAGCACCAGCGACTGGGGTTCATATCTGCTGCTTTCTGTAAGGAGTTTGCATGTACTCCCTGTGTCTGTGTGGGTTTCCTCCCACTTTTCAAAACGTATGGGGGCTGCAGATTAATTGGGTGTAACTGCACGGCACGGGTTTGTGGGCTGGAAGGGCCTGTCACCGTGCTCTACGTCTAAATTTAAATTAAATTTTTGGACAATTCCCATGAACTGTTAGCACATTAGATCGAGCATGATCAGTAAGAGAAGAAGAATTGTAAGTGTTTCAGGTCAGAGGCCTTGATGTGAGTTGCAACCTGAATCGTTGACCAGTCTTCTCCCACCGATTCTGCTCAACCCACTGAGTTCCTCCAGCAGATCGTTATTCACACCAGCTTCCAGCATCTGCAGTCTCCTGTGTGTCCCAAGAGCTGCCAATGGACTTCACCAGACAAAGTGGCACCACCTTAATGGCTCATAAAGATGGATGAATTGCAGCATCTTCATTTCTTGAGTTGCTCAAATGCAACTTCAGCCTTCCTTCATTCTACATTCAGTCTTAATCTTCAAACAACAAAACTACAACTCGGAGAAGCCCACCTCTGGTGGGTCAGTCCACAGAGACACTCAAATATCAGTACCAACAGATATCGGTCACCAGGAGGCACTCAGCAGTCCAACCTGGAATCCAACAGAGGATAAATGGAGACAGGAGCACAACACCCAACGCTCAGCTCGGTTTACTTTCCAATTCACTTGCGTTTTTTAACAGAAAAGATGGACGGCTGTAGGTAGATTTTGTCAATCTAGTGCAGCCATTCACAATGGGGTCCCTACAGCTCCTCCCACCCTTCTCCGAGGGGTCACAGCTCATTTAAGTAAAAGTCTTGTTTTCTTTCACCTCGTGCAATATAAATCTTTTTGTGTTTTTTTTTAATGCAGTCGGTAGGACAGAAATATGGAAGAAACCAGAACTTGACTGCTTCACAAGGAAGGTGTCTTTGACTGAGTACTCGGGGGGTGGGGGGGGGGGGGGGGGGAAGAGCCGGAAAAAAGGCTGAGAATGGCTGATTCAGTGTTTACACATCAGGACTGTTGATCCAGAGCAGTGGTTCTAAACCTTTCCCCCACCCCCCCCCCCCCTCTCACATACCACTTTTAAGTAATCCCTTGCTAACTACACAGAGAACCTATGGCACAAGGATTACCTAAGGTGGTATGTGAGTAGGATAAGGGAGATGAACTTAAATCCCATTCTAGCAACTGCGGGGGATTTAAATTCATTTTTTTTTTAAATCGATGAAGTAAATCTGGGATTAATGGTGTCCATGAAACTGTTGATATGAACTACAAATGGCAAAGGGTCTCAGGCCTGAAATTTTGTTTCTTTTTCCACAGAGGGTACAAAGTTTTTCCAGCATTTTTGGTTACAATTAGAAAGGCTTTTTTTTCCTTTCCCCACTCTCCATTACACCCTCTGCTTCAGGATTCCTGCATCTTTGCCTGGAATTTTTCTTTCTTTCCATTGCACACCATCAAACAGGGAAAAAGTAGAACAATCTCATCACAACGGAGCTCAAGTTTCCTTGAATGATCCAGGCAGTGTCCTCGATGCAGTTTAATGATGTTTTTCTCAGAGCCAATAGCTTTGCTAATTTATATTCAATTAAATCAAAGCAATATGCAAAAAGATCAGTGGATAGCGTTTAACTTGCTTATCAAAAGTTTGTAGTTGTATGCCTGCTGGATTAAAAAAATAACAGGATAAGTTGTTTATGTGGAAACTTCATGGAATTGAGTCATCTCAAGATTCACGTATTCGGACAGAACAAGTAATATTACACAAAATTGCCTTCTGCCTGCCAGAAGGGAGCGAAGAGTCAGCATTTAGTGTCATCCGGCGCCCCTTACAGTAAGAGAGAATGAGTGGCAAAAGAGAGTCCCTTCAGAGTTACTGAGTGTCTATGGATTCGCCTCCAGTGCTCCCACAGCCTCTGCCAGCTGCACTTTGGAAACCCGAGCTCCAGATCCAAACTTTTGACATGATCAGGAAGCCTTCAGTACCTGAGGCCCCTCTTGCCCTCAGCACCCTCTCGAATTCCAGTTCCGATACCTGGATCCCATGACTGATTCCCATGAGCCAGTCTCCAGCCCGTGGGGTTCCCCGACTGCAAGTCGTCGGCATCCTTTGCGGGTCCCTCAGCCGCTGAGCCCTCCCATCCCCCTGGCTGTAGTTACCTTCCCAATAGGTTTGCCTCCTCTGCTTCTCCTTCTCAAAGTGGGGGGGGGGGGGGTGCTGTCCCCATTTCTGTTTCTGGTGTCCTGCACTGGTCTGCTGCTCCCCTGGAGTCTGCAAACCCTCGAGGTCGTTGACGAGCACAGGTGCCGCCACCTTGGGCACAGATACTGCAGGATTTAACAGATCCTTTAACAGATCTCTCTCTAAGACATTGGTCTTGGGAGAAGAATTCAAGTTTCTACTCAAATGACTTTTGAATCGAACTCCTCCAAAAATTCTTTCAACTTTCAAAATATGTGACTGCTCTTTCAAGAAGTATTACAGTATGTGTAGCTCTCTCGGGACCAGGTTCTTGGAACTGAAAATAATGCACAGAATCAATGATTTATTGAATTGACGGGTCTTCTTGGAACAAACTCAGCAACAAAAAAAATTATTTCTGTTTTCCTACTGTGGCTTCTCGAAGAGAAAATGGATGTGGCCTATTGCTTTCTGTGTGAGCTTCAGTGAATGACTTCATGTGAAGGTCTCGGATCTGTTTATTGGCGTTACTTCACCAGCCCGCACTCACTTGTTACTCACCTGTTGCCAACATCCAACCGCTGCTCTTACTCTCTGCTACAAATGCAAATGGCTTGGTCCAAAGATGCTCCACTGGGAAAATCTTAGTTTTAAAATTGTTGCCCTTGCTAGCAAGTCCCTCCCAATCTCTGTAACATTTTCCACCTCCATGACCCTTCTGCATTCCTTCTGTTCTGGTTTTTACTGACCCCACCCCTCAACCCCAAACTCCATCACTGGCAGCCCCTGCTTTCAGTTGCTCAGACAACATCCCTGAGGACCTCGGTCACTCTCATTTCCTTAAAGCCATGCATCGGCGTGGAAGATTATTTTGAATTCTCTTTGTTGTGCCTTTTACTATGTGATTAAGTACGAGTTTATCGCCTCACATCTCCCGACTCCATCTCCAATTCCTTGGAAAGCAACTGACATGTTAAACACCTCACCCCTGCCTCACTCTCTTCTCACTCCTCCCTGCAGGGAGTTTGAAAACACCACCTCCAGATTCAAGGAGGGTTCATTCCTGCTGTTTACAAAATCTTGAACACACCTCTCACTAGAAAGGGATGACACCTTGCACTGTTTATCGTGACGGGCGCCATGGTTAGTGTGACGGTTAGGGTGACACTGTTACAGCGCCAGCGACCTGGGTTCGAATCTGTAAGGGGTCTGTATGTTTTTCTCGTGTCTGCGTGGATTTCTCCGGGTGCTCCGGTTTCCTCCCACCCTTCAAAATGTCAGTCAAATGGGCAGCACGAGCTTATAGGCTGGATGGGCCTGTTATTGTGCTGCAAGTCTGAATTTAACAAATTAAAATTTTATATTAAATTTAAACTCTCTTAACCCTGTACCCTGCAGTTTTATTTTATTGTAACACTATCTGCTGCAACTTTCCTTTTATTCCTGAATGATCTGTTGTACAATGTGTGGGTGGACTTGCCGGAATAGCACGCATAATGACACACTTCACTGCATCTTGGTACTCGTGACAAAAAAAAACAATTCAATTCAAACCGATGACCTCCCCCTTTCACCGACAGGATGGGATACTGCTTGGAGCCGTGGGTGCCTATGACTGGACCGGTGCCGTCTTAAAGCAAACCAGTCACGGTCGGGTGATCCCACCCAGAGAAGCCTACAAGACGGAATTTCCTGAGGAACTGAAGAACCATGGGGCCTACCTTGGTGAGCAGTCTTCACGTGCCTCCAGATGCTTTACAGCTCCTCAGGCAAAACGTCGCCAGATACCATGGCATCACTCTGAAACAATAATGTGATTTGTTTACGTGATTAAAGTTACTAAATTAGCCTGTCATGCCAGAGAAGAGCACATAATGATGGCCTGCTCCACAGCAAAAGCTCCCAGTGTGCACATCACATTTTCAGTTGTTGGTGATTAGGTACCATGCAGGCATACAGGTTGCAGTGTCTGAAACTTGCTTTACCACAGACATTGAATGAAGGAGAGAGAGGTTTGAGGAGGTTAATAGCAGCATTAAATTTCTAAATTTAAATTTAGCACTGAAATAGGCCATTTCAGCCCATGAGTCCGTGCCACCCAATTTACAACCCATTAACCTACACCCCTGGTATGTTTTGAAGGGTGGGAGGAAACCCAGAGACCCCAGAAAAAACCCACGCAGACACGGGAAGAGCATACAAACTCCTTTCAGACAGCGGGGGATTCAAACGCCAGTTCCGATCACTGGTGCTGGAAAGGCGATGTGTTAACTGCTACACCAAATGTGCCATCCCAGAACTGTCCACTTCAGGAGCTGGGTTGTTGGGTTTTAAGTTTTTGTGTTGTACAGCTCTTCAGCTCAACTCATCCATATCACCGTGAGCTAGTCCCACCCCTCAGATCCCTCCCAGCCTTTCCTCTCTATGAACCTGTCTAAATGCCCTTCAAATTTCATAATGGTACCCAATACTGCCTTATCACCCAGACCCACCACATTCTGTTTGGAAAAGATTGCCCCTCACTTTTCACCTTATCTTTGCCCCCCCCCCCCCCCACCCTGAGGATTGTATGTAAAGTCACCCTTCAGATCCCTACGCTCCGTGCTGTCTGAAGGAGTTTGTTCTCCCTGTGTCTGCATTGATTTCCTCTGAGGGTTCCAATTTCCTCCCACCGTTCAAAACATATTGGGGGTTGTAGGTCAATTGGGATATTTGGACGGCATGGGCTCGGTCAGAAAGGGCTTGTTACCATTGTACATGTCCAAATTTAAATTTGAAATATCCCTGACAGGCCCCCTGCAATTTTGATCTTCCCTTCCCAGAAGGCATCCGACCCCAGGGTTTATCCTCCTTAATATGCTTTAGGATCACCTCCTTTGTAATCGGGAGATGGTTAAAGACATTATCTGTTACTCCCTTTAATTCTTTAGCTCCTATGACCTCCTGCACAGCAAATACAGATGAGAAACGACAAACTTGTCCATCTTGTGTGGCTCCGTACATGTGGCCAGTGCACCCATTCCCCAAGCCTTGCCTCACAAGAGTTCACTGTTGGCACCCCTCAAAGTTCACAGGATGTCAACCCCGAACACTCCATCTGGCCCCTTCACAGAGATTGCTGGTCTGTAACCGAGCAAGAGCACTCACTCATTGAAAAGGAGATGCTAGATCCAGTCTAATTGCTCTACACTGGGATTTTCACTCCAGGTTTATTTTATTTCAGTCAAAACATTCCTTGTTAATTAGAAAACTATTGTTATTGGTCTCATGGAGAAGCAATGTTCCAAAACCGCAGAGCTTTACTGAATTTGAAACATAATTTCACAAGTTTCAAATGATTCAAAACATGTGATATCTGTATCAGAGTTTTACAGCCTGGAATAAGACCCTTTGGCCCAACATGCCCATTCCAAATTCTCTACCCAAGCTATTCCCATGTCCCCATACCCAATCCCACAAACAGTGACATAATAATCTGTGTGGGATGTCTGCTCTTCTCTGAATGGTCCCTGGCAATCTTCCTCACCCCAAGATGTTACAACCTCTCCTCCAAGAAAAGGCATGTCCAATCTCTTCAAGACCGTAGGGGACAGTCAGAGTGGGCCTTCAACCCACAACCTCCAGAGTCAAAGAGTTAACCAAGAAAGTCTGGAATAGAGTGCAATACACCAACGTGCTGGATAAACTCAGCAGGACACAAAGAATTTGCAGGAAGTCGAGGGTAAATTGTTGAAGGGCCCAGGCCTGAAACATTGGCTACGTTTCATTCTCTACGGATGTTGCGTGACCCTTTATGTTTCTCCAGCACATTTGTGTATTGTATCTGACTCAAAGGCTGATCTAAAAGTGGAAAATGCTGCATATCTTCATCATGTCAAGCAGCATTTGTGGAGACAGAAACAGAGATAGGATAAAGGTTTTTATGATGAGAAAAGAATGATTGGGTATGTACGAGGTGGAATTTAGATGGATGAGAGGTAACACTGAATGCCTCACACCTCTGAAAGGGCTTGACAAGGTGGACGTTGAGAGGAAACTAGGGAACTTTGCTATGAATCCCAGATGTTCTCAGATGATTCTTCTGAAGGTGTTACCTGCCAAGGCTAAATCTTGCATATACTCAAGGCCAGCAAAGTCATTTCTTGGTCTATAGCAGTGGTTTTCAAATGTTTTCTTTGCACTCACATACCACCTTAAGTAATCCCTATAGGTGTTCTATGATTAGAAAGGGAATTCTTAAGGTGGTATGTGAGTAGGGGAAAAAAAAGGGTTGAGAACCAATGCTCTAGGCCAATTGTTACTGCTTGAGAAAAATAGCCCATTTTCTTTGGAGTTATGAAAACGTGCACATAACAAGTCAATTAGGGACGATTAAAACAGTGGGTTTTCAACCTTTATCTTCCCACCCACATAGTAATCTCTTACAGAGCACCTATGGCTTAAGGATTACGTAAGGTGGTATGTGAGTGGAAAGAGAAAGTTTGGAAACCACTGGTCTAGAGGGAAGTCAAGGGTTATGAAGACAGAAAGAAAATGGGGCTGAGGCCAAAAATGAATGGTTTGGAAGGGCCAAAAATCCCACTTCTCATGTCCTGAGAGATTGAGATCAGAATCAGAATTTATTGTCATGAACACGTCACAGATTTTGTTGTTTTATGGCAGCGTCACAGAGCAAATATTGCTAGAAATTACATGTAAAAATAAATAAATGTGCAAAAAGAAAGGGAGATCATGTCTGTGGTTCATTGTCCGTTCAGAAATCTGATGGCAGAGGGGAAGAAGCCGTTTCTGTGCCACTGAGTGTTTGTCTTCAGGCTCCAGCCACTCTTCCTGACGGTAATAGTGTGAAGAGGGCACGGCCTGGGTGGTGAGGATCTTGAGGGTAGCGGCTGCTTTCTTACGACATCGCCTTTTGTAGATGTCCTTGATGGAGATCAACGACTTTTCCTCAGAAAGCTGGTACTCCCACCACCACCCCCCCAACGCTCGGTGTTTTGCCTTTCAGGTTACACCATTACTTCGGTGATGCCAAGATCCGGGAGGAGGTGGTACGTGTCGGGTGCTCCCAGGTTCAATCATACCGGAAAGGTCATCATCTTCACAATGAGGAACAACGGAAATGTCACAATTCAGCAGTCGCTGAAGGGTGAGCAGGTGAGTGGTCGCAGAGCTCTCGCTTAGAGGGGAAAGCCATCCATGTGTTACTGTTCCATTGACTCTCTGCACACACGCAACACAGATGTAGTTCGCATGAATGCCAATTTCCCCCCCACCCCCGTCCTCTCCAACACGTGTTATGTGCCGTCTGCCCTGATGCAGGACAACTGGAATGGAGCACATCAAAGCAGTGTGACAGATGGATTGTATTCTAATTCCCTGTGGCAGTTCTCCCAGCTCGATCAGGCTGCATATTTAAAAGTAGGATTGGGCCTGGCTGAGGAGCTTTGCTGTGAATCCTCAGGGGCTTAGGTTGTTTTGAAAAATGGATCTGTTATCGTAACCAATGCCGTTATTAATAAACCTCAATGAGACAAAAGCTGCATATTTCACCCAATAACAGCTAAATTTCTGAGGAATTTCATAATAAGAATTCTGGCTTTCTAAATACCTACCCATCTTATCCCTCAGCCTCAGTGTATTCCCTCAGTGTATTCCCACTGTTCTTGCTCCAGCAGCCACACCTGCCCTCTGACTCTTGCCCCTATCCCAGCCCCACGTTCTCTGATCCTCGACCCACTCCCAGTGCCTCCTGCCCTCTGACCCTTGCCCTTCGCCATCCCTCCTGTCCTCTGACCCTTGCCCCTACCTAGATCCACCTAAACTCTGACCTTCAACCACTCCCATCTGTTCTCGGACCCCTTGCCCCATTCCGTCCCATCTATCTATCTGGCCCGCCTTGCCTTAGGGCAAGGGGTCAGACCTGAAACATCGACCGTTCTCTTTCTCCTACTGATACTGCTCGAGCCGCTGAGTTCCTCCAGGGTCCAGTACAATTTAAAAATGCTCAAACCATGATCTCTTTCTGCTTACTCCGACACAACACTCACTCATAATATTTAACACTGACTATTAAACCACCAGTGGATCATTCTCTCCGTGTCTCCTTCAGATCGGATCCTACTTTGGAAGTGAGATAGCGCCCGTGGACGTGGATGCTGATGGAGTGACAGACATTTTACTGGTTGGTGCTCCCATGTATTTCAGTGATGGCAGAGAGAAAGGAAAAATCTACATCTATTCCCTCCACAAGGTAACTGCGAGAGCTGTGACTTGCTGAATTTCACCTGCACATTTGGGTTCTGCAATCACTAGAATGCAGATTTAGAATGACCACAACTTTTTCAGGGCCTGCTGCCTTTATCTGATTCCTTTCCAGGACTATTCTTCTGCAGTTACATTGGGAATGCAGGGAGTGGGACCAGGGGTATGCTACACTATGGAAGCCTGGAGCATCCTTTTCAGAATCAAAATTTATTGTCACGAGCAGGTCACGAAATTCATTGTTTTGCAGCCACATCCCAGTGCAAATATTTCTGTAAACCACCTTGCAAAATAAATAAAAATAGGTGCAAGAAAAAGAAAATGTCAAAGTGAGGCCGTGCCTGCAGTTCATTGTTCATTCAGGAATCTGATGGCGGAGGGGAAGAAGCTGTCCTTGTGCCGCTGAGAGTTCGTCTTCGGGCTCCTGTACCTTTTTCCTTACAGTAGGAGAGTGAGGAGGTCATCATCTGGGTGGTGAGAGTCCCCGAGGAATGAGGCTGGTTTTTTTTTATATAAAAGAGACCGCCTCTTGTAGATGTCCTCGATGGAGGGAACACTGATGCCCATGATGTCGTAGACTGAGTTAACCACTGGTCTGTCGTTCTGGAGTTTTATTTCCTGTCCTGAGCATTGGCACCTCCATACCAGAAAATGATGCAACCAGCCAGAATGCTCTCCATAGTACACCTGTGAAAGCTTACGAGTCTTCAGTGACATTCCGAATCTCCTCAAACTTCTCAAAGTATAGCCTGCTGGTGAGCCTTTTTCATGATTGTGTCAACATGGAGTGTCCAGAACAGATCCTTGGAGATGTTGACACCGAGGAATTTGAAGCTCTTGACCCACTTCACTGATGACCCCACGATGAGGACTATTTCGTGCTTTCATGATTCCCGTTAAGTGAAAGGTTGTTGTTGTCACACTTCTCAACAAGCTGATCGACAGCATCTCCCTCCTCTATGTTTCCTCATTGTCGTCTGTGATTCTGTCGGCAACTGTGGTGTCATCGGCGAATTTGTAGATAGCATTTGCTGAGTGGCCATAAAGAGGCTGGCCTTAATATTAATACTTTAAATGGGCAGACATTAAGTAACAAATCACAATTCAGCAGTTTTCTGCATTTTTCACTTTACAAAGAAACCCATTTTAGATGACGTTGATGTCCAAAGAAACTTATAGCAATAGAATCACAACATCTTACAGGCCAAATTCTCCAAGGTTTGGCCATACTCCCTATTTTCCTAATCTAAGACTGTAATCAGGACAGGACAACCACTCATAGTTTAACAGGAATATTTACAGATGTTGGGATCTAGTGCAGTACAGAAAAGTGCTGGAGAAACTCAGCAGGTCAGGTAGCGTCCATAGAAAATAAAAGGCACCCAACGTTTCGGGCTTGAGCCCTTTTTCGTAAATATGGAAGAGGTAGTGACGTGAATAAAAAAAAGTGAGGGAGAGGGGAGGAGGCGAGGAGAGGCATATTCCCAATGAAGGGATCAGGGCTGAAATGTTGACTGCCTTTTACTTTCTCTGGACACTGCGCGACCTGCTGAGTTTAAATTCAGAAATACAGCATGGTTACAGGCCCTTACACCCCACAAGTCCATGCCACCCAATTACCCCAGCTACAACTCAAGGTATGTTTTGAATGGTAGGAGGAAACTGGAGCCCCTAGGGAAAACCCACACTGGGGGGGGGGGGGGGGGGTAGAACGTACTAACTCGTTACAGACAGCGTGGGATTCGAACCTTGATAATGCCATAGGCGCTCTATGGTTAGTAGGGGATTACTTAAGGTGGTATATGATGGGGGAAAAAATGCTCTGAACATTATCCACTCAGTTCAAGAAGAGTATGTGTACAGATATCGTCAACAACAGTGACTCTCTTTTTGCTTCTGTTTCTCGCTTACTGTATGGGGCACCGGGCAACACTAGTGGTGACTCTCTGTCATACAGCAGGCAGAAGGCAAGTTCATGTAATATTACATGTTCTGTCCTATTACATGACAACAAAGGAATCTTGAATCTCTAACACAGACAAACCTCCGAGCTGTTATAAAATTGACGATGGGAAGAGACAAAGACAGATAAGCAATTCTTGGTGAAAGAGGCCAAGGAGGTACAGGAGGAAAGGAAATGAGATTGTCCTGAATATAAAGCCTAACATGAGATCTGGCAATGACAGAATGACTGAAATCAGATGGCTGAATGGGCCACATTTAGATTGATGTGGATGTGTGCCATAGGGCTGAGGGAAGCAGAGAGAAGATGTACCTTGGAGGAAGTAAAACTGAAGCACATTTTCTTGCAGTATTTTTATATATTTTGTAAGGTGTTTATAATAATGTTTTCATTGCTGCAAAACAATGAATTTTGTGACATGACAATAAATTCTGATTCTGAACTAAAATTCCCGCCCGTACTGCCCACATCTGCAGAAATGAATGAATTCCCTTTGCAGACCAGTATTCAATATGATCCAAGCAGAAGAGCAAACAACTACATTCAGTCTCTCAGGATCCAAACCTCCTGTAGGCCTTTGCTAAGCTCACCTGCATCTGTGGCAGATATTCCTTGCTATTGGCTTTTTGCTTTCTTCACAGTTTTACAGGCAAATTTTAGTACAAGATTCTGCCGTAACATTTAGAACCTGCTGGTTTGTTTTACAGAGAGTTTTCATTTTCAATAGTTTTCTGGAAATTTCCAACACTTCCCAAAATTCTCGCTTTGGCTCCACCATCGCTGCCGTTCGTGACCTCAACTACGATAAGTTCAATGACGTGGTGGTGGGAGCACCACTGGAAGATAACCATCGTGGAGCAGTTTACGTGTTTCACGGACGTGACAAAAACATCCTGAAGGGCTACAAACAGGTAGGAGATCCAGTGGTGGGTTGGCAACTCCTCTAACCTTGCTGGGAATTCTGCTGCCGTTTGAAACCTGGATCAATGGGACTCTTTCTTTTTTAAATATTTTTATTGAGTTTGACCTGTAAATCCTACATACAAAGTCATCTAATATAGCAAACAACAGCTCATATCATATACATATAACAAATTAAACATATAATTCAATCAAAATCCTATCCATAAATGTTTATTTAACTTATTTCTTTAAAACATCAAATTCTATCAATTAACAGTTTATTCCTTTCTCATAATATATCCCAATATAGTTCTGGATAAAAAAATAGATAGGACGAAAATTAAACAATCCTGGTATATAAACAAAGGATAAATTCTATCTTAATTAATAATATGATCCATGACAACCCATAATTAGCTCATCTAAAATAAAAGAAAAGATAAAAAAGGAAAGAAAACAAAAATCGGATTTTTGTTTTCTTTCTTTTTTTCCAGACTAGTTAGTTAAATATGTAGCAGCTCTTTTGTTTAACCGAGATTGGTCCAAATGCATCAGGCAGAGTGGCCCTTTCCCTGTCTTACTCATTTCCCAAACGCTACCAAATCGATGGTGATGAAACTTTATTATCATATACAGAAGTACAATGTACAGATGCAATGATATTCTTGCTGCAGCTACATTGGTACATAAAACACACTAACAATCAGTATGTTAAATTAACACGATCCACATGAGAGAATAAACAAGATAATACAGTAAAACACCCTGGTATCTGGCACCCATAAGGATTGTTAGATGCCGGAAAAGTGAATTTTCAGGTTGCTTGAGACTGCATGCTGTGTGAACGGAGAACTAACGGCAAGGTGTGCCATTTTTCAACTTGAGCAATTTCCACAATTTTTTATTTTGCCAGTCGCTTGAGGTTGCCAGTTGTTTGAATTTCGGATAACAGAGAATTTACTGTAAATATAAAAAGATAACTAGATGCAGTAGTTAAAAAAAAGGTGTTATTTCAATAGTAGAGGCAGACAGATCTTTGGAGTCGTGTTATGGTTCGGGTAGTTTGGAGGTTCAAGAACCTGGATTATTGTTGGCATAAATTTAATTCTTCCAGGCACCATTAATTTGCATTTAAAAAGCACTTAAAATATAAAGATACTCTTCTCAGGGGGAAAATCAAATAATATGCATCCTGACCCAAAATGTTGGTTATCTTTTCCTTCCCATGGACGCTGCGTTACCTGTTGAGTTTCTCCAGAATGTTTGTGTATTGCCCTCAACCCCAGCATCTGCAGACTTTCTTGTTTAAGTTCTCACATCGTTGCTTGTTTGTGAGAGCTTGTCGTGTAGAAATTGAATGACATTGGAGACTACATTTCAAAGGTATGCAAGGCATAAGGCCTCTTCAGTCATCCTTATGTACAGGAAAGAGCTATATACAGTAAGATCCCAGTTATCTGGAATTCAGGCAACTGGCAGCCTCAAGCAACAGGCAAAAAAAATCACAGAAAATAAATAGGAAAGTTTAAGATTGGCGCCCCCTAGTGGTTAGTTTACCAACCACGCAACACACAAACTCAAACAACTGGCAAATTCACTTATCTGGCATTTACCAATCCCCGTAGGTGCCAGATACTGGGGGTTTTACTGCACGTAAGGCTTTCTTAATCTTTTAATTTCAAACAAACAACAAATAGCAGGACCCTGGAAATAATTTTATGGCAACTAAAAATTTTATGCTAAACACACTCTACTGGGGGAACTCAGCATCAGTTGGAGAAAAAGAGTGGTCAGTTTCAAGCCAAACTTCTTTATCAGCTGGTCGACCGCTGATTTCCGCCAGTAGAATGCTTAGGTTCAGATTCCAGCGTTTGTAGTCTCCTGTGTATCTCTACTAAGAATTTCATGCCTGTTCCTCATGGCATTTGGCTGATAGCAGGTGAATGAATTTTGTTGATGAATCTGTGAGTGGTTAATCATTTCTGAGGTTGTGAATTTACTTGAGTGAAAACAAATGTTCGTGAGAGCTTAAATAGAATAATCTTATTCAAAGTGAACTTCAGTGCTTTTTTTTGTTTTAGTTCCTTCTGAGAGTTAAATCAGGGTCACTGGATTTGTTCACTTCCGTTTGGAAGCCAGCTGCGTCTGAGCTCTTTCATCCATTGTTTGTACTCGAGCAGACACAGTAATGACAAAAATTCCCAGGTTAGCAAATGGCAAGCCAACAGTGAACTGTGTTCAAAAGCAAAAAAAACCTGCAGATGGGGACACAAGAGACTGCTGGTACTGAAATCGAGATCCTTTTAAAAAAAAACAAACTGCTGGAGGAACTCAGTGGGTCAGGTAGCGTCAGTGGAGGAAAATGGACCGTCAACATTTCAGGTTGAAACTCTGCTTCGGGTCCTGAAATGTTGACTCTCCATTTCCTTCTGTGGATGCTCCCTGAACCTCACACCCCAACCCTCTAGCAGATGCCGAGAATCTGAAATAAAGCCAGGAAATGCATCATCTCTGGAAAGAAAAAGGTAATATTTCTGGGGAGAAGATACACTGGGCAACAATGTTTTCTAATGGTTTGCTTCCTGAAAAATAAATAATTGGGGATTATGATAGACAACTTCAAGCTGATTTCAGATAATTTCAGATTTGCCGTATCACATAGGAAATTGGAGAAACATTAAATTAATTTTTATTTAATTTAGCTGTTTAATCATATAATACTAACAAGTTGTGTTGGTTCAACTGACCAAAAAATGCTTTCCCATTGATTTTCATTTGTACTCAGCATCTGATGCCTCTCATGTCAGTGTCCAACAATAGTTGGCCAGCATTGATGGATTCCACTTCCCTTGATACCGCTTTTCCACGGTCGCAGTGCCCTGGTGAAATCTTTCACCATGTTCGTCACCGATTGCACCAAGATCAGCAGGGAAGACGTCCAAGTACAAATGCAGAGAATTAATTTTCAACAACACTGCACTTCATAGTTTTGTATGTTTAAAGTAGACTTAAAAGATTAGAGAAAAATTTTAAAAAAAAAACAGGTTTATATCTAAAAATAAACAGTTCATGATAGGAATTGTTTTTAAGGTGATTTTTGAAATCCCAATACCCATAAAATATACCCAATAGTGTTCAGGAAGCAAAATCTTCATTGTCCAGTGTTATCTGTCTGAAGGGAATTTGTTTCCCTTCCCATAGATTCCACCGGACTTGCTGAGTATTTCTTGCATTCTCTGATTCTGCTTGGAGACGTATGATCACTCTCAGTCTGAACACGTCCATTTATATTCAAGAGGCAGAGAATCCCATCTGAGTTTCCCCATCCTTACCCAAGGCAGAATTTCTACTTATCAGTAATGCAAGAAATGGTACTCGAGAAAAGATACAAAAGCGAGAGATGTAAACAGAGCAAGAAATGTAAACAAATTCACTGTTCAATCAGAAAAAAAATTATTATTCAATAATAAAGTGTACAATGTAAGAGTCCTTAAATGAGTCTCTGATTGAGTTTGTTGTTGAGGAGTCTGATGGTGGAAGGGGAGCAGCCGTTCCTGAACCTGGTGGTGCGAGTCTTGTGGCACCGATACCTCTTTCCTGATGGCAGCAGTGAGAACAGAGCATGTGCTGGGTGGTGTGGATCCTTGAAGATTGCTGCTGCTCTCCGACGGCAGCGTTCCCTGTAGATTTTCTTGATGATGGGAAGAGTTTTGCCTGGGATGTGTCCACTACCATTAGTGATTGGGTCCAGGAAATGTCCTCTGAAATACTCCCGAGAATTTAAGTGTGCTCACCCTCTCCACTTCTGATCCCCCACTGATTACTGGATTGTTTTTGGTGATTAGTGGGTGTGAGGTTGTTGTTGGTGCACCCTTCAGCCAAGTTTTCAATCTTCTCTCCTGTTTGCTGGCTCATCCCCCCTTTTTATACAACCCACTCCCCTGGAGTCGTCAGCAAACTTGGAAATGGTGTAGTTTTTGTACCAAGCCACAGGTGTATAGCAAGTAGAGTGGGGGCTAAGAATTCAGCCCTGTGGTGCTCCGGATTGTGGAGGTGAGTTAGACACACTCATTCACTCCCCTGGCTTCAGTCCCCACATGCCTGAGGTGAGGTATAGATAGGGGAGACTGCAGGAACCTTTTCCACAGGGATCAAAAAAGGAACCAGAGGCAGAGATTTAGAAGGGATGTGAGGGGGTGGGGGGAACATTTTTTTTCCCCCTCAGAGAGTGGCGAGTTCCTGGAATGCACCCGTGTAGAGGACAATGGAATTAGAGTCACGGACGGCATTTCAGAGTTGTCGAGAAGATCACTTGAATTGCTGAGGTATGAAAGGTTAGGGCCCAAGTACTGGAGAATGGGAACATTTTGGATGGGCAACTACAGGCTGAGATGGATATAATGGGCTGAATGGCCTGCTTGTATTCTGGAATTCCTCAGCTCCCCTCCTTTAGGGAAGGCAACCATATTATTCAAACCATTGGTCATCAGCCTCTTACCCTGATATCCTCACTGAGAAGACTGGCAGAGAACAGATAGACAGATTTATGAATATTTAAGGGAAATAAGAGCTATGTGGAGCAGACGGGTAGGTGGCCAGATCAGCCACTGTCCTGTTGAATGGCGGAGCAGGCTTGACGGGCCAACTCCTGCTCTCATTTCTACCGAATGTTGTTTGGCGTCACCCCTCACCCAGCAATATTACACACCCACCTTTCTCTCCGATTGCTGCTTTTCAGAGGATCAGGGCCTCGGACGTCAGTCCTGGCCTGCTATACTTTGGCCGCAGTATCCATGGACAATTGGACATGAACGAAGACGGGCTGGTGGACCTGGCAATCGGAGCGCTCGGCAGTGCTGTTCAGTTGTGGTTGGTTCATTGACGTTTTTACGAGGATTTTTGCCAATAATTTGTTTGATCACAATGTTCACCATTAGTCCAACCACAACACACCACTTGGCACGAGAATCACAAGTCATCATGGTTCATTTCATGGTCTGCAGTGAGTTAACTGATCTCAGTCCAAGCCTCCCACTTCCATAGGAAAGGTGCTTTCTTTGATTTCCCCAGGCTGTGTAGAAGTGACTTCACAGCCATCTGTTTCACTTTGAGACTCATCCAAAGGTCCATGTGCTTACACTTCAATGTGACCCTGCCTATCCATTGCTGAGAAGATGCTGAGTGTTTAGCCATGCACTGAGGACTACATTCTACTGACCCATGCTCACTTCCATCAATGAGCTCAAACGTTGGGATGTCATGTTACATTTGTACAAGTTGCTGGCAAATCCACACTTACAACACGTTCAGAAGCAGAATTTATTGTCATGAACAGGCCACGAAATTCATTGTTTTGTGGCAGCGTCACAGTCCAAACATTTCTATAAACCACATTTCATAATAAATAAATTAGTGCAAGAAAATGAAAAAGACAAAGCAAGGCCGTGTCTGTGGTTCACTGTTCATCCAGGAATGTAATGGCGGAGGGGAAGAAGCCGTCCTTGTACTGCTGAGAGCTCGTCTTTAGCTCCTGTACTTTTGCCCTGATGGTGGCAGAGTAAAGAGGATGGTGGGGGTCTTTGCGGATAAAGGCCGCTTTCTTAAGACACCGCCTCTTGTCGATGTCCTCGATGGAGTGAAGTCTGGTGCCCATGATGTCGCAGGCCAAGTTGACACGTTGGCAAGACCACAGTATTGCGCTTGCTCGGCTAGAGGAAGGACGTCATTATGCTGGAAAGGGTGCAGAAAAGATTCATGAGGATATTGAAGGGCTTGGGTTATAGGTAGGGATTGACTTGGCTGGGGATTTTCTCCCTAGAGTGAAATATGATAGGCTGGATGCTGTCATTGTAGTAGAAACACACAAAATCCTGGAGGACTCAGCTGGCCATTTCAGCATCAATAGGAGACAAAGATATTGCCAATATTTCAGGCCTCTGTCCTTCTTCAAGGTAAAATCAGAAAAGCCAGAAGTAGGAAATATCAGAAAGTTTCAGAATCCAAACAAATGGGGGAGGAATCCAGACCAACAAAAAGAGTTAATTGGATGTTATAAAAGACGAGATAGAATTGATCATGTCTGTGTGTAAAGGAGACAGGGAGACACGACGGGGAAGCAGGGGGTAAGGCTAACCCAAGCCAGAGAAGTCAATATTAATGCTATCTGGTTGGAGGGTGTCCAGTCAGAAGATGAGATGTTGTTCCTCCTATTTATGGGTGGTCTCAGTCTGACAGTGCATGAGACCATGGACAGACATGTCGGCAAGGGAATGAGATGGGGGAATTGAAATGACTGGCCACTGGGAGATCCACGCTATTGCAGCAGACAGAGCCGAGGCGCTCGACAAAATGATCTCCCAGTCTGCGTCCATTCTCTCCAATGTAGAGGAGACCCTGGAGAAAGGTCCTCGAGGCTGACCTTGTAGAGGTCTACAACATCATACATGACATAGATAAGATGGCAGGCCCCAGTAGAGAAGTCCAAAGCTAAAGGCGATAGATTTAGAGTGAGGGGAAAGATTTAGAGGTGATTAGAGGGGCAACCTTAAACAGAGAGGGTGATGTATATAAGAAGTAAGCTGCCTGAGGAAGGCAGGTAAATGGACGGAAAGTGTTGAGGGAGGATGGACCAAATGCAAGGAGGCAGCTGGGTCAGCATGGACAATTTGGACTGAAGGGCCTATTTCCCTACAGCCTTTGTCTATTGTGGATGTGCCGTTCAAAATCAACAATCTTGTTGCTTCAGAGGTGCTGGTTTACCCAAGAATCTCTTTCTATAATCCACAGGTCTCGCAGCATAATCCAGGTCAATGCCAGCATGAGATTTGAACCACCAAAGATCAACATTTTCAACAAAGATTGCAGGCGAAATGACAAAGAGTGCAACTGCATGATTGCATTTATCTGTTTTACAGTCACCACCAAAACCCCTGGACTTCAGAATGACACCTTGGGTGAGTGAGTGTCCCACTATTACAGAGCTGGAAATTCAACCAGCGACCGACAGGAAAGGTTGGTTCCACCCTCATGCATCAAGGCATCTGGACTCCTGACCTCATCCAGTACCACAAAGCTGATCCAAGTTACTGTCAGCTGGGCGTTGAACTCGATTCAAGAACTTAGAGATTTTGGGGTCCATGTCCATGGGACACTCAAAGCTGCTGTACAGGTGGATAGTGTGGTTAAGAAGGAGCAGGTGTATTGGACTTCATTAACCGTGAGATTGAGTTCAAGAGCCATCAAGAGTTCCAGCTGTCTAAGACTTGAGGTAGATACCACAGTTCTGGTCACCTCACTACAGGAAGGATGGGGATCCTGCAGAGAGGGAGCAGAGGAGATTTACAACGATGTTGCCTGGATTGGAGAGCATGCCTTACGAGGATAGGTCAAGTGAACTTGATCATTGTTATAAATAGAGGTGTACAAGATGAGGAGATGCATTGATCATGTGGATGGCCAGACACTTTTTTCCCTTGGCTGAAATGAGGGAGCATAGTTTGAAGGTGCTTGGGAGAAAGCGCAGGGTGGGGGGGGGGGGGGGGGGTGGTGGGCAGATGAAAAAAGGTACATTTTTCACAGGGAGTGTGGTGGGTGACTTGGTTTAAAACTGATCTCAAAATCCATTCTTCTGGCTGGGCTTAACATGGCTTGGTGCCAAACTTTATTTCCAATGCCTTGGGCTATCTTGCTACCTTAAAGGTGCAATTTTTTATTCATTCACGAGTCACAGATATTACTAGCACTGTCTGTGTATATTCATAATTATACCCCTGAACCAAGGAGGTAGTTTAGTCAGCCATATTAGAACATAGAACACTATAGTATAGTATAGTATAGCACAGTATAGGCCCCTCAGCCCTCAATGTTGTACCGACCCATATATTCCTTAAAAAAAAAGTACCAAACTCGTTCTATCCTATAACCTATTTTTCTTTCATCCATGTGCCTGTCTAAGAGTCTCTTAAATGCCCCTAATGTTTCAGCCTCCACCACCATCCTTGGCAAGCCATTCCAGGCACCCATAATTCTCTGCATAAAAAACATCCCTGATGTCTCCCCTAAACTTCCCTCCCTTCATTTTGTACATACGTTCTCTGGTGTTTGCTTTTCTGCCATGAGAAACGGGTGCTGGCAGTCCACCCTATCTATGCCTCTCATAATCTTGTAGACCTCTATCAAGTCTCCTCTCATCCTTCCACTCTCCAAAGAGAAAAGTCCCAGTTCTACTAACCTTGCCTCATAAGACTTGTTTTCCAAACCAGACAACATTCTCTCCATAGCTTCCACATCCTTCCAATAATGAGGTGACCAAAGATTTGTAGATTTGCAACATGACCCCTCTACATCTGAATTCAATCCCCCTATCATTAATGTTGAGCTTCATTAATCCCATAGGCCTTTTAACCATCCTATCAACCTGTGTGGTGACCTTGAGGGATGTATGGATTTGAATTCCAATGTTCCTCTGTTCATCCACACTCTTAAGTAACCAACCATTATCCCTGTGCTCAGCCTTCTGGTTTGTTCTTCCAAAATGCATCACCTCAGACAGATCCAGATTGAATTCCATCTGCCATTTCTCTGCCCAACTCTTGTAACATTCGACAACCTTCAGCTCCATCCACAACTCCTCCACAAACTTACTGACCCATCCTTCCATCTCTTCAACCAGGTCATTTTATAAAATCACAAAGAGCAGGTGTCCCAGAACAGATCCTTGTGTCACTCCTCTAGTCACTGACCTCCAGGCAGAATACTTTCCTTCCGCTACTACTCTCTGCTTTCTCCCTGCAAGCCAATGTTTTATCCACCCAGCCAAGGTTCCACTGATCCTGTGCCATGACTTTCTGGATAGTTTCTCGTTGTCAAATGCCTTGCTAAAATCCATGTACAGCACATCTACCGCCCTACCCTCGATGTGTTACCTCCTCAAAAAACTCGATTAGACTCGTGAGGCATGACCTTCCCTTCACAAATCCACGCTGACTATCCTTGAGTAGACTGGACTTTTCCAAATGCTCACAGATCCTATCCTTAAGAATCCTCTCCAATTGTTTGAACACCACTGATGAAAGACTCACTGCTCTATAATTCCCAGGATTCTCCCAATTACCTTTTTATTGGTGAATCTTGATTCAAACATTGGTCAAACCAAGCAGATTTCTCTCCTCAAATCTACGAGTCGGGCTCCTTCAGGTTTCCAGATTGCTAACAACTGGAATTACATTTCCCAGATACTTTGGTAGTTCTTTCATTCACTTCTCTGGATGAATGGAGCACACCTCTGGACTAGTAACTTCCACTGTGCTGCCTCACCCCTTGTACTCAATGCATTGATGTTCAGTCCAAGCCCCCCTCTGGAGATCCAACATTTAACCATATAACCACTTACAGCACAGAACAGGCCAGTTCGGCCCTACTAGTCCATGCCGTAGCAAATCCCCACCCTCCTAGTCCCACTGACCAGCACCCGGTCCATACTCCTCTAGTCCCCTCCTATCCATGTAACGATCCAGTCTTTCCTTAAATGTAACCAATAATGGATCATCTAGGCGGATACTTCACTGAGGTAGCATTGCATTGTTGGAAGCAATGGATTTTGTAGGCTGGTGAAGATATTGCTGCAAGTTACGGTCTGATTAAAATCAGGAATAACTTAGTAAGCTAATGGAGTTGTTCAAGTGAACCGGCGTGGACTCAAAGGGCCGATATGGCCTGTTTCCACGCTATGAACGGTTATATGGTTATGGTTATAACATGATTTGGATTAATCCTTTGATCGTGAAAGTTATATAAACTACAAGTATATATTCAAAGGTTCTTTGACTGTGTCATTAAGCTGGTGTCTCTTACCCAGAACAAACTCTACTCCACCAGTGTGACATTTTTCGCAGTTGCTGCATTTGTGAACGGATTTGAATTACGGTATATGTCAGAGTATAAGACGGTAGTTGAACTTTAAATGTGTCACCCCCCAAACCAAAGTCGTCTTATACGCCAAGTATGAAATCCGAACCAATATCCTGTGGTTTAGTGTCCCCCATGGCAATGGAGAACAGCATAAAACTCTCGCATCTCCTACAGCCCTATCACTAAATATTTTTCTACTGAAACGTGCATTTGGGAAGCTGGATATTTTATTAATATTTTATTAAAACAATATATAAACCAGTCTAATGTCCCTTAAAGTAACAACTCGGCAAACAAAGCTAACAGTCGCCATTTGCAACAGCTGACACAGCCAGGGTCCCAGGGTGCATTCTGTTTACACTACCTCGTCAGGTCAATCACAATAAATCTCCCAGTGACCATTTTTAAAGACAGGGTTTCTTGGAAATGCTCAAGTTTTCAGAAATGTGCAGCAAGAGGAGGCACTGCACACAAGCCAGTTCTAGAGCAGATGTAGCAGATGTGGTCCATGAGCAGAGTCAAAATGGATACGTTGTGTCAAGAAATAAAATACACATCTTTTGCACTTAAGTGGGCTAAGGACAACCAAGAGCACAGAAAATACTTCAAAGCCACTGCTTCATGGTGCAGTTATTTTATGAGAAGAAATGATCTAGCATTGAGGCAGAAAACTAAAATAGCTCAGATCTTGATGTTAGAATCACTCATTTTCATCACCTACATAACATAAGAAACATGGTTATCTATTAAGCAACACTGCAAAAGTGGATGAAACACCCTGAGTGGTTGGTAAAGGACTATTGGGGCAGTAATCTCTCGGCAGTAGGTGCCAGACTTGGGGTTGTCTTATACAGCAAGTGTAGCTCAAAACCTACATTTTAAGTGGAAATTCTGGGGATTGTCTTATACACCCAGTTGCCGTATATGCCAATACATACGGTAACTTCCCAATTTGGTCCCATGTAACAACTTTCATAGAATTCATTCGATTTTCAGGATTTTGCTTCGGGGAGTGAGCTCCAGGGTTCAGGCGGTGGTGACGAAGCAACGATGATATCTTGCTTGAGCTAGGATGATGAGGGAGGAGTGTTCTCATGTGCCTGCTGTTCTTCTCCCACCTGGTGCTAGACACCATGGGTTTGGGAGGAACATTTGGACTGCCCCCATTGGAGAACAGAAGGATAAGGAGGGCATTTTGAATGCTGAAAGACCAGGACGAGTAGATGTGGCGATGAGGTTTCCCATGCTAGGGGATTCCAGGACAAGAGAGCATAACTTCAGGATAAAGGGCGTCAATTGAAAACAGAGGTGGGGAGAAATTTCTTAAGCCAGAGGGTCGCAAGTCTGTGGAACTTGTTGCCCCAGGCAGCTGTGTAAACTAGGTCGTTGGGTGTATTTAAGGGAGAGATTGACAGATATTTAATTAGTCAGGGCATCAAGGGTTACGGGGAGAAGGTCAGGATGTGGAGCTGAAGGGAGGATAGATCAGCTCATGATAGAATGGCAGAGTAGACTCGATGGGCTGATTGGCTTTCGTCTGCACCTATATCTTGTGTGAGAACTGGCATGGTACCTGCAGTGTATTGGTAGATGAGGTGTACTGAACCAGCAGTGGAGCAAATAAATGCTCAAGGTTGTCAAATGCACTGTTTGCGTCAAGCTTCCGCAGAGGTGTTGAACCTGCAGTCATCCTGGTAATGGGAAATATTCCATCACACTCCCAATTTGTGGCTTGCAGATGGTGAGGTCTTCTCTGGACACCCAGGATCTGTTCTTCTAGTCTTGCTATTTATGTGGCTTGACCAGCCGGGTTTCTGGTCACAGATAACTTCCAGGAGACAGATGGTGGGGTGACTCAGTGATGTAATGCAATTGAATATCCAGGGTACAAGCCAAGCTTCTTGCGTGTCAGACATGGTCATTCCCTGGCACTGTTGTGGAGGGGGCCCACACCTGACTGAGTTTCAAGTTACAGGGGGTGTAATTTGCTGAGGACTTGCAAATGAAATTGAGCATCAGTAAAAATAGGCGTCAGGCGGAGTCTGACAACGGAGAGGTCATTTTACTTTTATTTAGCCATAAGGTACAATGTTTCCATTGACGAACGAAGATTCACTCCCAGAGCACTCTTCGATAACAACTTTGAGAAGAACATCCACAGTAACATAAGCGTGGAACCAGAATTGGAAACATGCGACCAATTCAATTTCCATGTTCTGGTAAGTACCAAACTGTGAAGCACATATTTGTAGGGACACAGAGTAACACAAGAAAGTCTGCAGATGCTGTGATTGTAGTAAATATACTAAGATATATAACCAAAGTTTCAGGCTGAGGCCTTGATGAAGGGGGTCAGGCCCAAAATGTTAGTTATGTATCTTTGCCTCCTCTAGACAATGTGGAACCTGCTGAGGTCCTCCAGCACTTTTGCATATTTAGAAGGGCACAGAGCATAGAGACAAGTCCTTCAAGTCCACACTGGCCTATTCACACCAGTCCTGCCCTGCTCCTATTTTATCTTCCCCACATTCAATGAACCCTCCAATTGCCCACACCCTTTGGGAAATTTACAGAGGTCAATTAGCCAACCAACCCGCATGTCCTTAGGATGTGGGAAGAAACTGGGGCATCCAGGAAAAACTTATGCAATCACAGAAAGAACATAGAAATTCCTCAGACAGTATCCCAGGTCAGGATTGAACCTGGGTCATTTCCCTATGCCTTCAATATAATGAAATCACAATTGAACCTGTATTAACATATTCACTCCTGAGCCCTCATCTGCTGCAGTCTCCCCATCATTGTACAGCTCATTTGCTTGTCACCTCAACCCCCTTGTTTTTTAATTTCCTTCCCCCATAATAGTATCTGTAAAGAATATTCCAGCACTGTATAGGCCCTTCAGCCCCAATTTTGTGTCAACCTATTTATTTTTATCTCCCAAAAAATCTAAACTCTTCCTACCTTATTTTTCTTCCATCCATGTGCCTGTCTAAGAGTCTCTTAAATGCCACCAGTGTTTCAGCCTCCACCACTATTTTGAGAAGGGTTATAGTTGTCACATGACAACACTACTCTCTTCCTTCCCTACCTACCTAATTGGAGGACACACCAGCTGACAATCAAGGTTTGGTCCCACCCCATAAATCAGTGCATACCTTGTCATTGGTCCCATGTAAATTGACTGGACTCTCCAGCCTGCCTGTACTTGGCCTTGGGCCATTGGATTAACCCTCCTGGCACCAAGCCATTGGTTCCTGCTAACGATGTGGGCTGGGCCCCTCCAGCACTACAAAAATGCCATGTGCTCTTTGTTCCCCCTTTTTGCCAATTTGGGACCACCCTGCTTCACTCTAGGTTTAGAACTGTGGAAGGGTACTGGAGAAACTTTTGGTAAGAATCTGCATTGTTAAAAGGGTTGGGTGCATTTAATTAGTGTCCTTGTAGTACAGAGCCATCCCTGCACTGAATCATAGTGATTTTTCCTTGATCTTTGTAGATTCTAGTTCTGTGTGTGTGTGCCTTGCCTTTTGAGACCTACCAAGCCTAATTCCTCACTCACAACCACCACCATCCCTGGCAAGGCATTCTACAACACTCTGTATATTTAAAAAAAACTTGCCTTTGTTGTCCCCCTAAACTTCCCTCTCATCACTTTTGTCCAGATGTCCCCTGCTGTTTTCTATTCGCGCCCTGGGAGAATGGTGCCTGTTATCCACCTTAACTATGCCTCTCATAATCTTTTAGACCTCTGTTTAGTCTCCTCTCATCCTCCATCCAAAAAGGAAAGTCCCAGCTCTGTTACCCTTGCCTCATAAAACTGAATGGAGGAGGGGTTGTTTGGGAAATGAGAAAGGTGAGGGTTGATTGTAAGATACATAATTGCAATATACAAATGCACTGATACTTTTACTTTGGCCAAAGCAGTATAAACAATAGAATAAATTAAATTACTACAGTGTAGCATGACAAAAAAATGACAATGGGGCAGAATGCTTGGCGTAGCGGTTAGCGCAACGCTGTTACAGCGCCAACGATTGGGTCCTGGATTTGAATCTTCCGCTGCCTGTAAGGAGTTAGAACGTTCTCTCATGTCAGCATGGGTTTTCTCCAGGGGCTCTGGTTTCTTCTTTGAAACATACCGGGGGTGTAGGTTGATTAGGTGTGATTGGGCTGCATGGGTTTGTGGGCCAAAAGGGCTTGTTACCATGCTGTATGTCTAAATTTAAAATTAAAATAACTAGGAAAGAATGGATAAATATTTACAATTGCAGTTGGTGGAAAAAATGAGTGGTTTCCAATGTGCAGACAGCTCTTTTGGAGGTCCCAGAGTTGTTCAAGGTTAGGATAGTACATGATAGCTGTCAGGAAGAAAAATCTGTTCTTGAGTCTTGGAACTGGAGGTACCTTCTGCCTGAAGGTATTAGTGAGAAGAGGGTGTGACCAGGAGGATTGTTGTGGTGGGGGGGGGGTGTCCTCTATGATGTTAGCTCATAGTCATACAATATCCAAGTCAACCAAAATGTCCCACCCACACATAGTCCCACCTGCTTGCAATTGGCCCATAACCCCATAAACCAGCCATTCACAACCTTTTAGGACTCTGCTCAAGGATTATGGGAAGCTGTCAAGTTTTGGTTTCTTCCGTACTTCTCTCCTACCGATTAAATTTTTAAAAAAATCATGTTGTGTGAGGTGAAAATAAAATAAGGCTTTTACTCAAATCTGCTGTGGCCTCCAGGCAAGCCGTGGAGTCCCCGTTGAGAATGGCTGTTCTAAACCCATCCTGTTCATGTATCCCTCCAATTTTTTTTGTTAAACGTTCCAATAGTTCCTGCATATGCATTGTCTATGTGCTTGATTGCATGTCTGTGTGTTTTGCACTGAGGACCAGAGAACACTGTTTTGTTGGGTTGTACTTGTCCAATCAGATGACTTGACTAGTACCTCAACCACCTTTCCTGTCAGCTGTTCCATGCACCCACCACCCTCTGTATTTAAAAAAAAGCACTTCCCTTCAGATTTCTGTTAATGTCGTTTATTAATTGAGGGAATGGAGATAACAATAGTGTATTAATTCATATGAATTAAATGTAATGTAATGGCATCTATTTTTGATTGAAGTCCAATCTGTGGTGAATTGAACAAAGCATTTCCATGACACACAAAACTATGGGCCACCTGCAAGAAAATTGGACTTAATATAATTTTTTTTTAATTTTAAATTTAGACATACAGCATGGTAACAGGCCATTTTGGCCCAAGAGCTTGCCCAATTACACCCAATTAAGATATGAATGGTGGGAGGAAACTGGAACCCCCGGGGAAAACCCATGCAGCCACAAGAGAGTGCAACAACTCCTTATGGACACCGCGAGATTCGAACACTGGTCCCGATTGCTGGAGTTGTAATAGCCTTGTGCTAACCGCTACGCCAACTGTGCTGCTCTTAAAAAAAAAATTAATATAAGTCATGACTTGGTGACCAATGACAAACGAATGGTGGTTGGTCCGTGCTCGAGAACCTGTGCAGACAACGTGAAGGTGCTTCTCCACTATGCAGTGCCCTGAAGATGTGAGGACTCGTTATAAAATACAAAGTATTTCTTCTAATTCTGCTCCCATCGTCCTGCTCAGCTCAAGCTCTTCTTTTAATCCTTTGTTTCTCTCAGGATACCCTGGATTATGTGAGACCCATCAGATTCATATTGGATTTCAGCCTTTTGGATCCTGAATATGGCCCAGTTTTGGATGATGGATGGCCGACGTCAGCTAGAAGCACGGTGGGTGGTGTTTTGGTAAAGGTTCCATTACTGTCGCATAATACTACATTTAGAATGTAACATGCCTGAAATTCTTTAACTTTTGTCCACCGTAAGGCAGACAGAGAGTCGCCACTTTGTCCAGCACCGCTACAGCACCTGGTATTCCTTGGTGGTCTCCCCTCCAAGTACTGGCTAGGCCTGAGCCTGCTTAGCTTCCGAGATCAGACCACCTCAGGCATATTCAGGCTATTAGGTAATAATAGCAACAACCTATTGGGAGGATCTACCTGAGCATTGAAGTCATATCATTATTACAAAGGGCCTATAATCATGCCTTAAATAAGGGCACCCTCTTGTTCAACACAGTGCCACAAACATGCAATAACACTACTGCTCAGATGTGGCTGGGCTGTGCTAGTCTCTTACCAAGGTTGGAACAGTTAGCGCAACGCTGTTACAGTGTCAGTAACCCAGGTTTAAATCCTGCGCTGTCTGTAAGGAGTTTGTACGTTCTCCCAGTGTCTGGGTTTTCTCCGGGTGCTCTGGTTTCCTCCCACCCTTCAAAACGAACGGAGCTTGTTTCGTTAATTGGGTGGAACATGGGATGTTGCCATGTAATGAAACCTGGTCACCATAGTGGGGTGTGGCAGTAATGTTAGTGGACCAGTGGACCCAGAGTAATAATTCTAGTGATGTGAGTTCTGGCCCTACCAAGGCAGGTAGGGAATTTGTTTTTTTTAAAAGATTAGGAATTATATTTTATTTTAATTAGTAGCAGACTGAATATGAAACTGTTGGATTGGAGCAAAACCCCATCTGGTTTTACAAATGCCTCCAAGGGTGTGCAGAAAAATTTCCATCTCCCAGTGCTTGGAAACCCACTCACACATCGTTGACGTGGTGAACACGTATGAACTGATCTATAACCTTGCAGTTTTTGGATGATTGTTGGGGAATGGCCCAAGCTTCCCTTGGGCACCCCACCTAATAACCCTCTGGGAAGGAGCTCTATTGTCTCAGACAATATGGCATCACCTCTCATACCAACATGCCTTATGAAATGGCTAGGTAAGCATTTTTAAAGTTCAAGTTTAGTATTATCATAAAATTGTAAAGTACAATGGGACAAAACAGTGTTCTTCGGTCCTCAATGTAAAAATATGCCGACACATGTATAGACATCACACACACATTTACAAGTGATTTATGCACGATACAGGTACAAAAATAAATATTGTTAAATAGAGGGAATGTATGAGCAGTTCATCAGTTATTGTCCCTGCCCATGGGAAGTTGTTTCTCAGCCTGGTGAAACTGCGTCTGATACTTCCCTGGAAAATGCTATGTGCAGGTTGGACAGGGTCCTTAACTATTTTGCGAGTTCTATTCGACAGAGATTCCATCAATGGGAGTGGAGGGAGACTCCAGTGATCCTCTACACCACTTCTATGGATTGTCCTCCGACCCAATGTTCTACAGTATTGTATCCTGATGTAGCCAGCCAGGACGCTCTTGATAGAGCTCCTGGCATGGGGACATTGACTCAACTCAGCATGTTTTTCTGGAATTTAGAAGATTGAGAGGGGATCTCATAGAAAGCCTCAAATAGAACTGGCCAGAATTGACCCAGGAAGGGTCAACATGGTGGTCAGAAAGACCAGGACCAGGGGTTCACAGTCTGAAGGTTGTCACTTTAGACCAGGGGTGTCAAACTCAAATTCACCGAGGGCCAAAATTAAAAACTTGGACTAAGTCGAGGGCCGAACTAAATATTTATTGAAAATTTTCAACAACATCTGCATGTTTTCTCTTCTTTCAACATATGTAATGTTAAACTTTAGGATATAACTTTAGGAGGATAATGTTACAGGTCAGGAGTAGGTAACTCAAATTCACCCTTTGCTTGACCTGAGGGAAACATATTTGGTCCCTGTGGAGATGTAGTCAGCATTCACAGGCTGTGTCCATTTTGGCCTGCATCAGGACTCAGCATTTCCTGCTCACTCCTCAGGCTCTAGGCCTCTATTCACCCTCAACCCACCATCCCTCTACCTGACCAGTCCTTTACTCAACCTCTACTCACCCCTCACTCCACTCGCTCTGCCTCTACCTACCCCATCCTATACACGCCCCTCTACTGCCTCTCCCCTCAACCTGTTCCTCCCTCTACCCGTCTCTCACCCTCTAATCACCCCTCCCCTACTCGCCCTGCCCCTCCCCTTTTACCTCTTCCTTATCCACCCCTCCTTCTACTCATCCCTCCCTCTAACTGCCCCTCACACCACCATAACTTCCCCTGCCCATTACTCCTCACCTACACCCTCTGCCCACCCCTGCTTACCCACCCACTCAGGCCCAGCGCGCTGCCGATCAGCCTTTGCGGACAGCCACCATCTCTCTCTTAACGTGCAGGGCCGAACCAGCCGTCCCTGGGGTCTGCGCGGGTGCAAGCGCTGAAGGCCGTGGCGACCGGGAGAAGTGCGCTCGCGCTGTGGAAGGGCCGTCCGGTGCCAGTCGCGCGGGGCTCGCGCTGCTCGGGGACCATGCACAGCCTGCCATGCCCGTCGCGCCGACAGGAAATCACAGGTGCTCGCCCATCCGCCGCACCGCTCGACAGGTGGGAGAAGTGACTGGTTGTGCGGGGTGCCTTCCAACGGGCTTGCCGGCTGATGACATCGACAGACTTCTCGTGTTACAATTTCTCGTGTTACAATGGGGAAGGATGTGCAGTGAAGGGGGAGGATGGTGGGGGTGACAATACCAAAAAACAGCATCGGCTCTCGCTGCAGGGCGGGCCACCTCTAATATATTTTTGAAATGATCTTACGGGCCAAATATAATTATATCGAGGGCCTAATTTGGCCTGCGGGCCAGAGTTTGACATGTGTGCTTTAGACCAAGGTGAGGAGAAACCTCCCAAAGAGAGGTGGACTTCTCTACCGCAGAAAAGTTTATATTTTATGAAGGCAAGAAGGATGTGAGGAGAAAGCTGGAACAGGGACTTGAATTTGGATGATCAAATTTCAAGGAGAAAACTCAAAGGGGCAAACAGCCTACTCCTGCTCCTAATTTCCCAAGTCCATGTAGATTTTGGTTCTAGTCAGGATGCTCAGTAAGTTCTAGTCTTGTTACTGATGTGTATGCTCAATTTTTAATCTAAATAAAATCTTTCAATTAACAATTGATGCGTCATCTGGAAATCCAAAGGTTATGGGCAGAAAACAGGGGAGTGGTGCTGAGTGGGGAAATGGATTAGCTCCATAGAAGCCTTGATGACCCAATTGGCCTACTTAAGCTCCTATGTCTTAAGGTCTAAGTGAACACACTGGTTCAACATTTCAACATGCAATAAGTTTAAGTGGATTCTATTTTTTGGCATTTCAATGATAGAGGGCTTACAAGCAGCTATACTTTGAGGTGCTTGAGGAGATTCGGTATGTCACCAAAGACCCTCGGAAATGTCTACAGGTGTACCGTGGAGAGCTTTCTGACTGGTGCATCACTCTCTGGTATGATGGTGCCAACGCTCAGGACAAGAAAAAAAACTCCAGAAGGTTGTTAACTTGGCCTTGTCTTCACTCTCTCAGAATCAGAATTTAATGTCATGAACAAGTCACAAAATTTGGGCAAACATTCGTATTATGTACCATCTTACAACAATATATATTAAAAAAATTAAAATAGAAGTGCACAAATGTAAGGTAGTTTCTTTGGTTCTTAATTGACCACAGAGGACATCTACCCCCACCCCCTTCCCATCCCTGCTGGACTGGATGAGCTCCCACAACACCCCAGGTACCTGGGGTGATTGAGAGTCTCTGATTCCAGAGCCTAATATGTTTCAGGCATATTCCATCGGACTGGGCAATTGTCCAGCTTTTCATTTTCCCCCCTCTTCCAGTTGTTGAATTTATGGGGTATTCTGACTGGCGTCTGAGTTGACTTCTTCAGTCTATATGCCCTAACTGCTCTCCTGAGAACTTGGTATTTAAAAACACCCTATGGTGTGGCAGAATGCCACACTAAAACTCCAAGATCTGATTCCATTTTGAGCTGTTAGGTCATCTTGTATGTAACATCAACAGCACAGTATAATGGTTTAAAGTACCGAGCTTGTTAACCCATTGTGCCTGGCAGGCATTTTGTAGCTGAGAAATAGTTGTGGCATTGAACTGATTTAACCCATGTTTTGGTCTTGGAATGTTGGCCTGGAGCTCAGAGCAATTCCCTCAGGCATTTGTGACAGGATAACTGCAATCCCATCCCCTTCTTCCCAGCTCTTGCCCACCACTCGGAGGTTGCAGGCGGAAAGCTGTTGCGGCCTCACCTTCAGAGCGGAAGGATGTGGATTCGTGTCTGGTTCCAGGGAGTTGAGCCACAAAATCCAGGCTGACAAGGTGGGGAATGCCACGCTTCGATGCAATGTTATAACTGAGCCAGTGGTATTCTTCCAAAGGAATGCAGCAGGGCCCTCCCTCGTGCTCTGGCCCACATCTATTCTTCATTTATGTAATTGAAATAGTGATTTACAGACCCTCGTGGCTAGCAGCTGGCTGTGCACAATTCCCCATCGTGTTTCTTTCATTGCGACAGTGAGCAGTGCAAGTGGAGAATTTTTGAAATCCAGTGTTCATGAATTGAGTCGGTCCAGATTTTCGGATTTTCTGGAATTTTTGGCAGTACTTTTAAAATTCAAATTTAAGGAAAATAAACAGGTAAATTTTGATAGTTTATTAACGAAACATTTTTTCCATATAAAATACAAAAAAACATTTTTCTTATATTTCTGCAACTTTCACGTGGTTGCTTTTTGCTGATGTAAATCTGTGATTCTTACACAAAAGCTGAGAGCTTTCAAGAAGTCTGGATTCTCGGTTGGTCCGGAATTCTGGCATCCAGATTTTGGACTTTTACTGTACAAGATGTGTTGCAGCATTGGGACAGGTCGCACATTACTGCAAAACTTCAGCTTTGATGTTAAATTTTTATTTAGACACATAGCACAGTTACAGACCCTTTCGGCCCATGATCCCTTGCTGCCCAATTACACCCAAATGACCTGCAACCCTGGTACATTTTGAAGGGTGGGAGGAAACCCGAACACCTGGAGGAAAATGCAGTCATGGGGAGAACATACAAACTCCTTACAGACAGCGAGGGATTTGAAACCCCGTCCAAATCACTGGGGCTGTAATGGCATTGTGCTTAACCGTTACACTAACCATGCTGTGCTAATTGAGAGAGTTGAACCGCTGGTTGCTTCTTGGACCCTTGAGAAGAGGAAGAGGGTATGGGGAGTGACCTTTGACCCAGGACAGCACTGTGCAACCCTGCTTACTACAAGTCCATTGCCTTTGTAAACCATGAGCCCTGACTGGGATCCTCTCCTCTGGAAGGCAATGGCATGACTGTAAATGGAGAATAGTGCGCTTTATTGTTTGTCTTTGATTCCCTCATAGCTTGGCTTCTGGAGTGACTGTGGCGAGGATGAACACTGCGTGCCTGATCTGGCTATAGGAGCTCGCACTGATCTTCATGGTTCCAGGTGAGTAAACAATCACCTTGTTGGAGCATCATGTCTTACCACAATGTGGCGCCAAATCAAGGAGGCTGTACGAGGGATACTTAGTGGTTTTTCTCCCCTCTTCTCCCTGTTTAAAGGTGCTGACCTGTGGTGTCCCACCAATGTCTGGTGATCTAGACCCACTCCCCCATTTTCTGGTGGCACAGAGGGGGAAACATATGTAAGATTGTACTGGAATCTTATTGTGTCTTTGCAATGAGGAACTGGCCAAAGTGAACTTTAGCCTCAGTTGTAGGTTATGAAGGAACAAAGGCTGCACTGAGAATTCTTGCTGGAATTTAGAAGAGTGAGATGGGACCTTGTAGAAACGTAAAATTATGAAAGGCATAGATAAGATAGACGTAAGTTGTTTCCATTGGTGGAGGAGATTAGAACTGGGGACATAGCCTCAAGGTTCAGGGTAGTAGATTTAGGACTGCCTTTCCCATTGAAGCAGTGGAAATTATCTCAGTAAATGTATTTAAGACAAGGTTGGATAGATTTTTACATAGTGGGGGAATTGAGGGATATGGGGACAAGGCAGGAGGGTGGAGATGAGCCATCGTCAGATCAGCCATGACCTCATTGAATGGCCGAGCAGGCTCAAAGGGCCAGATGCTCCTATTTATGTTCTTATGAACCGTCTGTCAGGTCGAGGGTGCAGGAGAGTTGTAGAATCAGCAGAGCTGATGGGAATGTGACAGGGAGAAAATGGGATTGATGCAGGATGTTTTTGAAGAGAGCCTGATGATCAGCACAGAACTGTGGGGGGGGGGGGGACAAAGGGCCTGTTTCAAGGCTGTGTGAGTTCAGGGAGAATTTCACCTAGAATTTTGAAAGCTGACAGCACTCTGACCAGAGTTGTTGGGGAAGTTTGAAGATTGAAACAATTGAAGATGTTCGTGAATTGGCCTGACATCCCACAAACCCATGGCTTGGATCTTTTTCAGCCAGTTTCCCTTCATTATTGAAGACTCACGGAGAAGGCTCGTGGTGGATGCCTGGATGGAGAATAAGCGGGAGAATGCCTACAGCACCATCCTCAACGTCACCTTCTCCAGGAACCTGCAGTTTGCCACTCTCACACAGAGGGTGAGTCGCCTCTCCCTCACCTCCCTGACTCCCACTGCAACCATCCCAGCCATAAACCACCCACCTCCTGCAATGCTGTGAAGTTCATTTCCTGACCATGAACCTCAATGATTATGCCATTGGTGCAGTATTCCTACTGTTACATTTTCTAAGTGTGTAGCATTCAAAATCTGCAACTGAAATCAGAGCCCTGGAACAAGTACATATACACATGAACGTGGCTGTGTCCTCGCTCCTGAGTAAAGTCAGCTTGACCTTGAAGGATCAGCAACATCTCCAATACTTTCTACTCCTCCCAAGCCTAAAATGTAACTATCTTTTAAAAACATCTCATCTAAAAATCCCTTCCAAATCCTCAGGGAGACTTGACATGCAACACTGAAGCCACAGGCAAACCCCTATTATGATCTAGATGTCACTCTGCTTTTTTGCTACCCCGTGTATGTTACAACATTCTTTAAAACCTTCCTTTTCCCCAACTTGGCCTTGTACCTCTTAGTTTGACCATTCTGCTGAGGAGTGGAACAGATGAGACGATTTATTACACTACAGGCGCAATATAAATGCAAGTTGTTGTTGTGAAACACTGAAGTCTGCGGGCACTTGATTGTAGTAAAAACACACCATGAATGCTGGAGGGACACAGCCAGTCTCACAGCATCCATAGGAGGTAAAGGTATATTACTGACGTCTCGGACTTGAGCCCTCCCTCGGGGTATAAGCAAAAAGCAGGCAGGTGTATGGGAGAATGGGAGGGGGAGAAGTCCAGACCAACAGACATTTCCTCTAGGTCTGTCGTTCTTCTTTCACAACCAAAATCGATTTTCACCTTTCCTCTTGTGTATCCAATTAACACCTTTTATCTGTTGGTCTGGACTCCCCCCCCCCCCCCTCCCCCCCACACCTCTTCCATTCTTCCCCCATTCTCACCAAGTCTTTATTCAGACACCAGGCTGCTTTTTGCTTCTACCTGAAGAAGGACTCAGGATTGAAACGTCAGTAATATATCTTTCCCTTTTATGAATGCTGTGGGATTGCCTGTGCTCCTCCAGCATTCGTCTTTTTACAAGTCGTTGTTGGACAACTATGATCGCTGATGGGATCAGTTCCTTTCCCGAGCATCCCATCTCCTACCCCTCTTAAATCCTCTTCATTCACAAGAACATTGTGTTTCAAATGGATCTATTTTATAAACACTGCAGCCAAGCAGCATTAAGATAACAACCACACATGTTGGCCATGCCAAGCTCTGGGCAATGTGAGACTGTTTTGGAGATTGGTGGCTTGGTGGTGCTGACAGTTGCGCCGTCAGAGGCAGCTGTTGTGTTGAGTGTGGTGCTGAGCACAGACCTGCTTCAGTGGTGTGCGAGAGAGAGAGAGAGAGAGAGAGACCCCCGCACAGCGAGCGAGACCCCCGCACAGCGAGCGAGACCCCCGCACAGCGAGCGAGACCCCCGCACAGCGAGCGAGACCCCCGCACAGCGAGCGAGACCCCCGCACAGCGAGCGAGACCCCCGCACAGCGAGCGAGACCCCCGCACAGCGAGCGAGACCCCCGCACAGCGAGCGAGACCCCCGCACAGCGAGCGAGACCCCCGCACAGCGAGCGAGACCCCCGCACAGCGAGCGAGACCCCCGCACAGCGAGCGAGACCCCCGCACAGCGAGCGAGACCCCCGCACAGCGAGCGAGACCCCCGCACAGCGAGCGAGACCCCCGCACAGCGAGCGAGACCCCCGCACAGCGAGCGAGACCCCCGCACAGCGAGCGAGACCCCCGCACAGCGAGCGAGACCCCCGCACAGCGAGCGAGACCCCCGCACAGCGAGCGAGACCCCCGCACAGCGAGCGAGACCCCCGCACAGCGAGCGAGACCCCCGCACAGCGTGCGAGACCCCCGCACAGCGAGCGAGACCCCCGCACAGCGAGCGAGACCCCCGCACAGCGAGCGAGACCCCCGCACAGCGAGCGAGACCCCCGCACAGCGAGCGAGACCCCCGCACAGCGAGCGAGACCCCCGCACAGCGAGCGAGACCCCCGCACAGCGAGCGAGACCCCCGCACAGCGAGCGAGACCCCCGCACAGCGAGCGAGACCCCCGCACAGCGAGCGAGACCCCCGCACAGCGAGCGAGACCCCCGCACAGCGAGCGAGACCCCCGCACAGCGAGCGAGACCCCCGCACAGCGAGCGAGACCCCCGCACAGCGAGCGAGACCCCCGCACAGCGAGCGAGACCCCCGCACAGCGAGCGAGACCCCCGCACAGCGAGCGGGCGAGCGAGGCCCCCGCACAGCGAGCGGGCGAGCGAGGCCCCCCGCACAGCGAGCGGGCGAGCGAGGCCCCCCGCACAGCGAGCGGGCGAGCGAGGCCCCCCGCACAGCGAGCGGGCGAGCGAGGCCCCCCGCACAGCGAGCGGGCGAGCGAGGCCCCCCGCACAGCGAGCGGGCGAGCGAGGCCCCCCGCACAGCGAGCGGGCGAGCGAGGCCCCCCGCACAGCGAGCGGGCGAGCGAGGCCCCCCGCACAGCGAGCGAGCGAGACCCCCACACACACACACACACACACACGTTTTTACTACAATCAAGTGCCTGTAGTGTAATAAATCGTCTCATCTGTTCCACACACATACATACACACACAGACACAGAGACCCCCACACACAGAAAGAGAGAGAGACCTCCCCACACACACACACACACACACACACACACACACACACACACACACACACACACACACACACACACACACACACAGATGCTGAGGCCAGGATAGTTACAGGTATACCCCGTTTTACAAATACTCACTTTTGCGAAGAAACCTGTGTTCACTTTTACAAAAGGAGCTGAATGGGTTTTGAATGAGTCTTTGCTTTTATGAAAATACCCATCAATTAGTAGCGAATGGGTCTTTGCTTTACACCATTTCGGTTAATGAAATTTTCCTAGGAACACTCTGGTTTCGTAAAGCAGGGCATACCTGTACTGACTCGCATCAAGTCCTGAAGGTTGAAAGCCTAGAAGCAAAGCACAGAAGCAAACCATTCAGCCCATCTGATCCCCTTTACAATTCCCGCGAGGTGCCTCGACGAAGTTGCACATCCATCCCTTCTTGGAAATGGAGATTTCCAATTCAAATTTCGGATTTATTGTCTGAATGCACATATGATATCACATACAACCCTGAGATTCTTCTTCCTGCAGTGTACAATACTTGTACACAATGTACACCTATAAACAAACTGCAATACAGAGAACCAAAAAAAATCAAGTACAAAAGTAAGTCTTTAAATGAATCCCTGATGGAGTTTATTGTTGAGTCTGAAAGTGTACAGAAGATGGTCACAAAATGTTGTAGATCTGTGTATTTAAAAAAAAACTACATCTGTTGGAGGAACTTAGCAGGTCAGGTGGCATCTGTGGAGGCAAAGGGATGGTCAACAAGACCATCTGTATCAGTCTTGGTGTAAAGAGTTGGCTTCATTAGGGTCCAAAGTGTCAATATGCGCATGGAGCCAGCAGACAGAGAGAGGTACTAAATTAACACTTCCCATCTGTATTCACTATAGAGAAAGGAGACAATGGAATTCTAAAATAAATTCCCATTGAAAAGGTATTAGGTATCATAATGAGCTTAAGACTAAGATGTAGTAGGAGCAGGAATAGGCTATTCAGCCCATTGTGTCTGCTCTGCCATTTCATCATGAGCTGATCCATTTTTCCTCAGCCCCTCCACCAGGCTTTCTCCCCATAACGTTTGATGCACTGGCTAATCAAGACCCGGCCTCCACAACTACCACTGGCAACAAATTCCAGATTTACCACCCTCTGGCCGAATAAATCCCTCGGCATCTGTTCTCAGCAGACACCCTTCAATCCTGAATAAATCCCCAGGACCTTTTGAGATGTATCCCAGGGAGGAAAACTTGGAATTGTGACAGAAATTTTCAAACTTCTGGCCAGAGGTGTCTGGTGACTGGAGGACACCAAATGTGGTGGCTCTGTTCAAAGCCAACAGCAATTGTCCAGATAATTACAGCAGAAAAAAAAACTCCAAGGTGCTGTTACGGGTGGCACTATTGGTGTAGTGTTTTGTTCAACGCCTTTACAGCGCCAGCGATCAGGAACAGGGTTCGAATCCTGAGCTGTCTGTAAGGAATTTGTACGTTCTCCCTGTGTTTGTATGGGTTTTCCCCAGGGATTGGATTTCCTCCCACTCTTTGAAATGTACTGCAGGTGTCAGTTAATAGGGTGTAATTTGGACAGCATGGACTTATGGGCCAAAATGGCCTGTTAACATGCTGTATGTCTAAATCTAAGTTTTGTCCTTCTCTTGCAGGACAATAGTGATGTGAAAATCGACTGCAATATTTTGGAAAAGTGGTACAACAGCAAAGTGTGCACTGTGGCTTACCCAGTGTTCAGGTCCCAGAGCAAGGTAAGGAGCTTACATTCTGGGTCACATTATCATGGATGGCACAGTGAAGCGGGTAAATCTCTCACTCACAGAGCCAGAGAACGGGGCTGATAGAAAGCAGTCGAGCACAGGGATAGACCCTTTGTCCAGAATCAGAATTTATTGTCATAAGCAGGTGTCATGAAATGTGTTGTTCTGCGGTAGCATTAAAGGGTTATAAAACAAATAAATTGGTGCAGAAGAAAAGTGAGGTAGTGTTGTTCATCCGTCTATTCAGAAATCTGATGGCGAAGGGGAAGAAGCTCTTTTAGAACCGTTGAGTGCTCATCCTCAGGTTCCTGTACCTCCTTCCTGTTGGTGGTAGTGAGAATAGGGCATGGCCTGGGTGGTGAGGGTCCTTGAGGATAAAGGCCTCTTGTAAATGTCCTTAATGGAGTGAAGACTGGTGCCCATGATGGCGCTGACCGAATTTGTAACTCTCTGTCATCTTTTCCTGACCGGTGCGCTGGCACCTCCATAGCAGGTAGTGTTGCAACCAGTCAGAATGCTCCTGTAGAAATTTGCAAGAATCTTCAGTGACGTACCGAATCTCCTCAAACACCCCATAAAGTACTGCATAGCCATTGGCTTGTGACTGCTTCAACTTGGAGGCTCCAGGACAGATCTGAAGAGATGTTGACGCTCAGGAATTTAAAGTCTTGACCCTCTCCACTGCTGACCCCTTGATGAGCATTGGTTTATGTTCTCCTGATTTCTCCCTCCAGTTCATGTCCACTGACTCCTTGCTGAGACATTTACAACAATCCTATGCTAATCCCATATTTTATTCTGCACACATTCCCATTAACCCTCCCCCTCCCACACACAGGTATGCCCTGGGGGTAATTTACAGTGGCCAATGAACTTGCCAACCCATACGATCTAGGGACGCTGGAGAAGACCGGAGTGCCCGGGGAACCCACACAATCACAGGGACAGCGGCAGATGTCGGGATCGAACCCAAGTTGCTGTAGATGTGAGAAAGTTGTTCAAGCCACTGTGCTCTGTGCTGGGTTCAATCCTGAACACTAATGCTGTCTGCGCACAATCCCTGCCACTCCCTGGGTGCTCAAGTCTCCTCTCACATCCCAAAGACAGGCAGGCCAGTCGGTTAATAAGTAATTTACCCCTAGTGTAAGGGAGTGGGAAGAGGATGTGAGGAGAATTTTTAAAAGACTTGATGGGCTGAAAGGCCTGTTTCTGCACTGCCCTTCTTTGTGACACGACGCAGGTTGGTACAAGCTCACGAGAGGCACAGGCCTCACTTTTAGGAACTCGGAGAAGCATTGTCCTCTGGACAAGATACCAAACCCCTCTAGAATTCCACGGTTCCCTGGGAGTTGATATTCAGACCAGTGGAATAATTCCCCTCATTTGACCAGTTTAAATTAAGTGCCAGTCCTAATTAAATCCTTCTGTCTGTTTTAATCATTACTGTTTTGTTATAATTGAAAGGCTTATTAGACCCTTTCAGAAGGCAGTTAAGAGTCTGTAATAGCACTGTGGGTCTGGAGTCACATTTCGACCACTCTAGGTAATGTGCAGTGAAGGACATGAATGTAGGTTCAAGGTTCCTTTATTGTGTAACAATATATTAAAAAATGAAACATACACGATATCCTTCAACTTTTGTCTGCCGAAAAGCAAATAGTTACCATGAGCATTGCCTGGCACCACTAACAAACAGACAAAGGAGAGTCCCTTAAGAGTCATTAAGTGGCTGTAGATTCACCTCTGGCACTCCCGCTTCTGCAGTAGTAGACTTCAGTTCAAACCATCAGCAATCCAAGCTCCTGATCCAACCTCTAAGATCAGGAAGCCTTCAGTACCTAAGGCAATTTGGGAGCCCTCAGCGTCCTCTCAAATCCCCAGCTCCGTTACCTGGTTTCCATGAGCCGGTCTCCAGCAGCTCGTGTGGTTCCCCTTGACCGCAAGTCACCTGCAGCCAGTGTGAGTCCTTCAGCCACTGAGCCCCTTGCTGGTCCGCTGCCATGGTCAAAATCCTTTACGGTCATCTCCTCTGTTTCTCCTTCTCAACGGTGGGTGGGGGGGGGGGGGGGTGTTCTTCCCGTTTCTAGTGTCCTGCACCAGTCTGCTGCTCTCTGGTGTCTGCAACCCCTCATGGCTGCTGACGAGCACAGACGCCGCCATCTCGGGCCCAGAGTCCTCGCGCAGTTGCAGTATTTTATTTACAAACCCCCCTCGGCTCCTTTAACATGCAGTTTAAAGGCTGAACGGAGCTACTGTCATTAGGACCGGGTAGTTGAACCCTTTGGAGCAGCGCCATGTTTCCACTCCCTGCTCTCCTGGGTCCACACCAATGGAAGTGGTACCATTAGAGTATCGCCACTTTGTCCACTCAATGAACCTTCACCACCTTGCAGTACAATTGTATTATTATATTTCCAAGCTGCATGTTGGGATTTGAACTCTTGTCATTAAATTGTTAATCCTGAATCTTGGCAACAAACCACTGTGTCATAGTTTTCTAAGTCTATCAGTTACCGACAGGAGCAGGATTGCATAGGACAAAAAAAGAATATAAATTGAGTTAGTGTTGGTTGTAAATGTCAAGTTAACCTTCCTGAAATGATTGGGTGCTACATACATATGGAGTTACCAGAATTTTCCACTATTGTTGGTTTAAAGGGCCTATTCAGGAATGTCAAAAGTCTGTAGCATAAACAGAATCCTGTCTTTCTTTCTCTGGATTTAATTTCAAGTGCTCAGGGGCTAAGAATGCAACTGCGTGGCAACAGGAGCCACAACCAATGCCAAAGTGCACACAAATCAGCAAGTGGAAACCTTAGCTACGTACGGCCGATCTGGCTCCTACGCGACACAACCTTCATCTGCTCTGCTGACATGAGCTCTTTGTGGTCTTTCAAGTTAATAATTCAACCCAGCCGTTCCAAAAGAAAAACACAAAATATTTCTGGAAACTCTGGCGAGGGCAAATGTTGAGAGTAGAGTGTAGAGAGTACTGAGAGGTTGGATGATTTCAGTCTCCTGGGATATAGGACCTGCTGCACCCCAATGGTCCAGTGACGAGGCTAACTCATCGTGATCGGTCGCCTCGGCATTTCTTGCTGATGTATTTCTGATCTCTCTCTGTAGGTGGCTTTTCGTCTGGAGTTTGAGTTCAGCCGTTCTAGCTTCCTGGATCATGTGGAATTCACTCTGACAGCCAGCAGGTGAAATATTGCCTAATGAGTTCGGTTTAAATCTAGTAGCGATAGCGTTTTTAAAAAAGGTTCTCAAAACGTTTAGCGCAATGCTACGACGATGAGTGACCCGGGTTTGAATCCAACACCGTGTGTAAGGAGTTTGTACATTCTCCCCGTGTCGGTGTGGGTTTCCTCCAGGTGTCCTGGTTCCTCTCGCCCTTTAACAATGTGTAGTGGTTGCAAGTTAATTGGGGTGCACTGGCTCATGAGCCGGAAGGTCCTGTAATTGCAACTGCATGACTACATTTTTTTAATTATCAATTTAAAAAAAGCCACGTTCTTCTCAGTGTTAGTCCTGAGCTGTGTCTGTCATTATGGGAAAAGCAGGAAGAGGTGCATCTGCAACCAGTGCTCTCTGCCTGGGGCTCATCAGTGGTGCTCCCACTCTCTCTCACTCACTCAGTGCAAGTGTGAAGCATTCTGAAACGGGGCCTCTCGGGAGACTCCCTTTTTCCTTTCGCCCATGGTTCTTGTCACCCAGTTGGCCTCTGCTCGTGGCCTGCTGGCTGTGTCTTGGTTCATGGTGCTTTCACCTCTGTGACGGAAGGTCGAGTGATTGAGCCAGGCTCCAGTGCACCGCTGAGGGAGTGCTGTCGTGTTGAAGGTGTTTTCCAGAGAAAAACAGGGGACTTCTCCCTGGGATATTAGTTGATCCCTCAATCAACATGACTTAATCATCCCTGATTGAGCAGCACTCCTGCAAAGTCTATTGCCATCTGATTTCACGAGGGCAACCCAACGAAACATCGTTCTCCAGTCCTCAGTGCAGAACATGTAGACACACAGCCAGACATAACACACATACAGACAGGTAATAGATATGCAGGACAAGTATTCACACATACAAATAAATAAATATTTTTTTAAAAATATGAGGGTAAGTGTGAGAAGTTCCTTTGGTCATTTAGCATTCTCACTGCTGTGGGAAGAAATTGTTCCTTGGCCTGGTCTTCCTAGGTCTGATATTCTTCCCTGATGGGAGCAGCTGAAAGATGCTGTGTGCAGGGTAGAAGGGTCCTCAATGATTTTGAGTGCCCTCTTCAGACAATGATCCCAGTAGATCATGTTAATGGGAGGGGGTGGGGGAAAGGAAGGCTCCTGTGAATTGACCTCCGATCCATTTCTCTGCAACAGCTGTACCACAGTGTAATGCAGCCGGCCAAGACACACTCAATGGAGCTCCGAAAGAAGGCTGACATAATGGGGGCCAGTAGCCTTGCCTGCCTCCGTATTCTCAGGAGTTCTGTGTCCAGTGCATTGGTGTTTGTGGGGGCTTGCTGTGCAGATTGGTGGCTGTTTCTTCCATGATAAAAGTGATGGCTTTTCTAAGGTGGTGAGAGGAATTGAGAAAATCCAGAGGAAACACACTGGGAGAAAGCGGGAACTTCACACGGACAGGTCTGGAGGTCAGGATTGGACCAGGGTATCTGGTGTCATGAGGTAGTGGCTCTACCCACTGAAACCACTGGCCAGGGAACGGCAGGAGTGTCCCAAGGCTGGGAGAGGTTTTAACATCCAGGATCACGGGAAGAAGGTACAATCCGCACACAGGCCACTACCAAAGGCTCTTGAGTCACTGGAGCTTGAGCCCTCGGCACTGCCTGCAGCTGCTCAATCTGAGGAAGGACACAGTGTGGCAGGGCACAGTCCGTGCTGGCGAATAATGGACAGGAAAAGGGATGGAAGTGAACAGAAATCCACTCTGAATTTGAGTGTCGGAGCAGGTTTGGTGGGCCAGATGGCTGACACCATAGAACCATTACAGCACGGAAACAGGTGCTTCAGCCCTTCTAGTCTGTGCCGAACTATTATTCAGCCTAGTCCCACTGACCTGCACCCACTCCATACTCCTCCCATCCATGTTCCTGTCTAAATTCAAACACTTCATCTGGCAGCTCGTCCCACTCTCCCACCACTCTGTGTGAAGTTCCCCCTCATGTTTCCCCTGGACACTTCACCCTTAGCCCATGTCCTCTGATTTGTATCTCACCTACCCTCAGTGGAAACAGCCTACCTGCATTTACTCCTGCTCCTGTTTCTCAAGACCCATGATGTGACTTCTGTCTGTTGGTTGCCCAGGTTGTCTGCACTGTGGGAATCTAACATGTTTTCTTTGTTCAGTGATGGTGAAGAAATGGAGGATACTCTTCACGACAATGTCTACCGGCTCTCCGTTCCTGTACGATATGAAGCAGATCTCCTCCTCACTAGGTAGGCAGCAGGTATCTGTATTCCAAACACTCTGATTGGGCAGGTCAGCTCGACTGACACATGTTCCACACTGCAAAACCTACAGTCTGACCTCTCTGCCTCTCCATCTCCCTCCATTCATCACCCATTTAATTTCCACTCTTAAAGCCTCCTTCCATCCATCCCTTATGGTTTTTTTCCATTCAAAAATGTTTTCCCACCTTCACGCACGAACAACCAAAACTCAAAATCTCAGTTTCCTTTAGCGTGTTTAGACAGCATACCGGAACCACGGTAATTAAAGAGACGGGACTTGCAAATATGTGCTATACATTAGCCCGTTGTTTCCAGAATGCCTCCAGTTAACTTTAGACTGGAAAATTTACTAGGCAGTCTAAGGAGGTAAAATTTCAGAATGGAAATGAGCTCTTCATTTCCATTCTGACTTTCTAACACAGACTGCGTTCTGAAAATTTGGAAGTAATTTCCCGGAATACAGTGGCTGTGTACATTTTTTTTTAAATCAGTTCCCAGAAGCAATTTGGGATATTATTGAGCTAAAAAGATGTTATTTGAACTGCAAACTGTAGCAGTTGATTTTCATTCAAACAGAGCAAACTCACAATTGTTTTCAAATGTCAATAATGGATGCAAATTCCCAGAGGACATTTGAAAGGGGTGGGGAGGAGGAGAGTCAACGGGAACCTGAGTAGGAACCGTTTTTTACCGAGGGTGGAGGGTGCATGGAATGGGCTGCCAGAGGAGGTGGTTAAGGCAGGTGCTATTGGATCCGTGGTTAGGATGGGTTTAGAGCAGGACTCTGCAAAGTTTCAGCCAGGACTCTGCAAAGTTTATGGCCCACTTTCCCCGTGAAGCAGTCAAGTTTTGGTATCTTCTGTACTTCTCTCCTACCAACTACACAAAAAAATTTTTAAAAAATTTGTAACGCAAGGTGAAAAGAAAACAAGGCTTTCACTTGAACGTGCTGTGTCCTCCAGTAGGGCCCCCATGAGAATGGCTAATTTGGATGGCCTCCGTGAGATGGATATGGGCCAAGCACAGGCAGCTGGGACTAGCTTGTATGGGATGTTTTGGTGGGTGATTGTATTTTGGCTGACAGTGGAGGTACTGACCCTCCCAGCTACTCTGCAGGGAAACTCCTACCTATGCCCCTTCTGTATTTATCACATTGGAAACCCTGGCAAATTTCTACAGATGTGTGCTAGAAAATGTATTTAAAAGGCAGTTTGGTGCCAGTGTGCTGGACCTGATTGGTGGAACGGGATGATCCAGTGTGCTGCATCTGATTGGTGGAACAAGTTGGTGTCATAGATGCGATTGTCAGGATGAAGTTCCTACAATGCTCTCAGACACGTCAAGATTATTGAGTAGTTGAGCCTGTTCTCAGTTTTGAGTCTGCCTGTGTGTATCTCTACCTCCCATTGACGATGTGATGTTGTTGTGGCAGGAATTCCAGTCCCGATCGCTACGACTTGAAATCAGTGCAAGAATTGGAGGAAAACGGAGATTTTGATCTTCCATTTAACTTCACCTTCACGGTAAGGTCATTTCCATTTACTTTCATCCTCCAGTTGACAGATTTACCCTACACTTCCTTCAATACTTTCAGAAGGCACTTGTTTGAGGATAGTTCCATTGGTGCTCAGAACCCTGGATGGTGAAGTTACCTATTTGACTTTGGACTACATAATAATTGATGTGGATCTCTTCCTTCTCTGACATTGGGCATGTGTAAGGAGGATGGTGAATAGGAGCTGCATCAGCCCAAGCTAAAGTCACACAGCAAATTAAACTGATCCCCATACTTGAACTGTTTCAATTCATTGCAACCTGATTTGCAATCAAGACCTTCTGGAACTTTTTGCTAGACAGATTCTTCACAGGAAGAAATATTGATTGGACAGGTTAAAGTTGTGGTTACATCACTTGATTACTAGTTAATAATAAACTAGGGAGCAGGCATCCAAATGCTGTTTGTTTGTGAATTTCAAGTATTCATTAAATAAATGCCAGTTAATTTGTTGGTTATAAAAGGTTAGCGTCACCAAACTGGCATTAAAGCTGTTGAAATAATGCAGGGTAGTTTCTTGACTTCATTTCTGAATTCAGTATTGTGAGTTTTTTTTAGTCCAAATTTTAAATTTAGACATGCAGCCCTTTTGGCCCACGAGTCCAGGCCACACAATTAACATAGAAGGATTGGAAAAAAACTGGAGCACTTGGAAGAAATCCACACAGACACAGGGAGAGCATACAAACTTCTTACAGGCAGTGCCGCATTTGAACCCAGGTTGCTGGCGCTGTAATAGTGTTGCGCCACACTAGCCATGCTGCCGAGGGAAATCTTTTAGGGTTGGCTGCTTTGTCTGGCAGAGTACAAGGCTTGTCAGTAATGCTGGTGTCATATGGTCTTAAAACGTCGACGCCTCACACTGCGTAAATATTCTGTGGGGGGCACTGTATATGTATGACAGTTTACTCTCAAATGGAACATTGTGGCTGTATCGGGTAAAGTTGTTCAGAAGAGTTTGCAAAAGGTCCTGCAAAACTATCATCTATCGATGGCCATGACACTCAAAGGATCTACTTGGAAATTTCGGTCAGATTTTCAGTGTGAGAATACTGGCCCAAACTCCCAAGCAATCCATGTGAAAATGAAAAGTCAAGCCAGTGCAAAATCTCCACCCGATTGTCCACATCCAGGAATTCTCGCAACATATCATGAAAAATTTGAATTCCACAGTATATCCCAAGGAACCTGCATGGAAATGCTGGCAGAGTTTCGGCTGGTGCTTTGATGGAAATGTTATAAAGAGGAACCAGAGGGATCAGAATGAATTTTGAGCCAAAAAACTCCAGCTTGTTGTAATTAATAATGCACTGGGCTTCGATCAGGTCATATTTCGTCTTGAGCTTTAAACTTTTGAAATCAATGTATTTCAGTAATTATGAAAACAGATTTCTTTTTATATTAAGTAACATAATGTATATTGCATCAGGAGACTATGAATGGTATCCAGTGAATTGAACCCTGGCGCAGTTTGTGCTGGACAAATTGAGTTGCGCACAAATGATGAGCTCTGACTTGCACTCACTAACTTCGCAAATAATATCCAACTATTGCAACTAGTTCATTGCCAATCCACTGGAAGCCGAATTTATCTTGCACCTTTCATGATCTCAAGATGTCCCAAAATGATTTGCGGCCAATTGTTTAGAAATGCTGTCACCATGGTCACGTACGAAATGCAGCAGCAAGTTTTCATCTACCAACAGCACATGGTGTGCCAGTGAAAAGATCATCTGAGTGTTGGATCAGCGTGAACCGTTAGCCAGGATACCTCCCTTCCCCTTCACATCTTAAAAAAAAAGTACCGAGGGCCTTGGTTCAACATCTCATCTGAAAGGCCATTTGTGACCATGCTCCACTCCCTCACCACTGTGTGCTCCAGACATCATAAACATCATCAAAATGTTTTATGACCAGTCATTTCCTTTGAAATAAAAATAAACATAATGCTGGAGAAATTAAGCCAGTCAAACAATGTACTTTATATAGTAAAGATACATAACTGTTTCAGGCTAGAGCCCTTCATCATGGTATGACCAAGTTTAGGCAGGCGCCCAAACAAAATGGTGGTAATAGGTGGATAAATGAGGGAGGGCACACCAGCAAATGGGGGAGGGGGGATGGCTCTGTGAATGGAGTGGTGAGCTGGAGGAAAGAAGACAGAGGGATGGGGAAGAGAGGAAGAATGGGGAGTCGCCTTGCAGAAACTGGAGAAAGTAGAGACATGTTTCTTCATGACACCATTAGTGTGTTAGGTCCAGGAAAGATCCTCTGAGATAATGACTCCCAAGAATTTAAATTTGTTCGCCCTCTCCACCTCTGGTTTTCACTTCCTGAAGTCAACAATCAGCTCCTTGGCTTTGGTGATATTGAGTGCGAGGTTGTTGTTGGTGTGCCATTGTCGGCAGAATCACAAATGGCAATGAGAAAGTGTACAGGAGGGAGATAGATCAGCTCCTTGAATGGTGTAACGATAACAACCTTGCGCTCAACTTTAGCAAAACCAAGATAATTCAGGAGGAAGTCAGGGGAACACGATCCAGTCCTCATTGAGGGCTCAGTAGTGGGGAGGGTCAAGAACTTCAAGTTCCTGGGTGTCAACATCTCCAAGGATCCGTCCTGGAACCACCATGTTGTTGCAATCACAAAGAAGGCTCAACAGCTATACATTGTGGGGTGTCTGAGGAGTATGCCACTGAAAACTCTCGGAAACTTCTACGTGTATGGACTGTGGAGAGGATTCTGGCTGGTTGCATCATTTCCTAGTTAGGAAATGCCAACCCTCAGGACAACAATAAACTCCAGGGGGTTGTTAATTCGGCCTGTGACATCACCAGACTTCACTCCATCAAGGAGAACTGTCTTAAAAAAACAGCCTCTATCCACTCTCTTCACTCTGCTACCATCAGGGGAAAAAGGTACAGGAGCCTGAAGACGAGCACTCAACGGCACAAGGGCAGCTTTTTCCCCACTGCCATCAGATTCCTGAATAAGCAATGAACCAAAGGCACCGCACTACTTTCTTATAGTAATGTCATAAGATGGTCATGTTTGCCCTGTGACGCTGCCGCAAAACACCGAATTTCATGACTTGTTCATGACAATAAATTCTGATTCAGCCAAGATTTCAATCTCTGTCCTGTATACTGACTCATTACCCCTTTATAAACAACCTACTACTGTGGTATTGTCATTGAATTTGTACATGGTACCCTCGCACCACCAGGTTCAGGAACGGCTGCTCCACCATCAGACTCCTCGACAGCAAACTCAATCAGGGACTCATTTAAGGCTCTTACACTGTACATTATTGATTACTGAATATTTTTTTCTGTATTGTACCATCAGTTTAAAGTTCTTTCTGTTTACTTTTTTTTCTAGAGAATAGTTTAGTTACCAATAGGTACAAATTCTGCCGCGTCCACAGGCGAAAAGAATCTCAGGATTGTATGTGATGTCAAATGTGCTCTGGCAATAAATATGAACTTTGAACTCGCTGGGCTGGGATAACTGCTCAACTGGTGCTGTACTATTGGACAAAATGTCCAGAAGGGAGAAAAAATGACAAGTTGACCAGAGATGAATAATGTACTTTAGGAAACAGTAGGAGTTTCAGAATAATGTAAAAACGATTGTACAGTTGCAGCAGAGAAATGGATCAGAGGTTAAAATACTTGTCCTAAAATGTGTATTGTTTGTTTGCACGTGTGTTATATCTGGTTATGTGTCCGTGTTTTGCACCGAGGTTGTACTTGACCTTGTCGGGATGACAATAAACTTGACTTGACCTGAAAACGCAGGTTATTTGTCTGAGGGATGTGTTACGCTGATTGATCTGCTGTTCCCGTGAGCTTTCCTGAGCCTGTGTTGGTTCCGTTGCAGCTGTTGAATCTGGGTCGATTCACCATTGGCCACTTGGTGATCAGAGTGACCATTCCCACAGTGACCCGAGGTAACAACCGCCTCCTGATCCTGACCCACAATTCCACCAGTCCGGTGAGTAAAGGCACTGAACACCAAGAGTGAGGGCGCTGGGAGAAGAATTAGGGTGTTTGAGCTGGCAGGGTAAAGAGGAGAGTAGTTGATGCGGGGTTGAGAGGTTGTAAATGGCAGAGGGCCGGACGAGGGCATTGGGGTGAAATGGAGGGGTTCCTGGGAATTAGAGTCCATTTCAGAGAGAGGTGATCCTCTCCCAGGAGGAGGGAGTCCACTTTTGGGAGTGAGGCCCCTTTCAAGGGAATGAATCCTTGGTGACTTCACGCTTTAGCACAGATATGTCATCGTCTCATTTTAACAGTAGCCACCTCTTTCAGTGGGTTTGGCCCTTTCAAGAGAACAATCTTGACATTTGTCTGTGAATGGTTTCCAAAGTTGTATTTCTCCCTTGATGTTTAAAAAATATTCTTCTACATGAATGTGAACATCAATTTTCTAATGAGAAACACTGGATAATTTTAAAACATTTGGGTTTCCTCTTTTCTTATGCTAAGTTTAATGCTTTTTATGAAGGGGTTGGTTCACTGAGACCTTTCTCTAGGTACTTTCCAGGGTCAACCAGCCATGTAACCATTCTTGAGTTATGCTCTGCCAATTCCGTTCTTTCTTACGATCCATTCCCTGAGGTATCGCTGATTGTTGGGTACGAGTTCATGGTAAATTCAAATCCGGTAATCTTGAAATACTTTTCATCTGATTGGGTTGCTCTCTGGACAAATGCAGCAAGCCACAAAACCAGTTTGTGAGCTTTAATGTTCAGCAGGATGTTGAACTGCAGAAGCTGGCCTCAAGCGCAGAAACAGTTACATGTGCAACTACATGGGACCCTGTCAATCTACCAAAAGCCAATAGCACCAAACTGCCCTGATCTTTTGCTGGCTAGCTCTAATGCGAAAACCCCAACCCTGCTTCAGCGACTGTGCACATTCAGATTCAGGAAGTTTACCTAGTGCTTGCACGACTTTGGCAAGGACCTATGGCCCAACAAGTCTGCATTGATGCTTACTTTCCAATGACATAAGGCAGATGGTGCAAACGGTTTGACATGTAGCTCAAAATCAGAATCTATATTTGTTGTTTTGTGACAGCACTATATGTGCAAAATTGCATTTAAAAAGAAAATAAATAAATTGGTGCAGAAGAAGACAAAGTGAGGTCGTGTCTGTAGTTTATTGTCCGTTCAGAAATCTGACGGCAAAGGGGAAGAGGCCGTTTCTCCTCCTTTAGGTGTTCACCTTCTGGCCCCTGTACCTCCTTCCTGATGGTAGCAGAGTGAAGAGGGCACGGCCTGGGGGTCCTTGAGTACAGATGCTGCTTTCTTAAGACCCTGCCTCTTATAGATGTCCTCAACGGAGTGAAGACTAGTGACCGTGATGACACTTTATGTATTTACCCTGCTGGTGTTCAATGGGTTTCAGGGAGATGGGATCCAGTGCACCTTGACCAACCAATCAGAAGCTCAACAATGGCTCCAACTCGGAGGACAAGTGTTCACAGAGGACCTCAGGCACTTTGAAATTCTGGTAAGCAGGTTTCACTGTTCTGTGAAATCTAAGCTTTCATGTGAAATGTTTGAAGTCAGATCCTTTGATCTGAGCCAGAGACTTTCATCTATTTATTAAGTGAAACATTCTGTGGATTATTTCTTTCCTAATCCTTCTGTGCTTTATTTCCTTTTTTGAGATTATTTTGTCTTGCATTCAATCATTGCTTTCTGCTCCTCTCCCAGATGTCCTAGTGGAGGCAGAGGAGGGGGGATGCCTCTTTTACTGCTCCCTCTCTGGAGTGCCCCTTATTCTTTCTCTAACAGTGAGGGGCAACCTTTCCTTTCCCCACACATGCACAACCTGCCCTCCAAATGGGTTCTGAGGTAAGATGTCCCTTCAGGAAGGGAAAACCAGAGGTGTATGATCCAGTGATCATTGGGGGAAGAGAGGAGTAAATTTAAATTCCTGGGAGTCATTATCATAAAGGACCTTTTGTAGACCCAACATACTAATGGCATCTTGAAGAAAGTATGTCAGCATTTCCAGTTCCTCAGGAGTTTGCCGGGGTTTGGTATTACATCGAAAACCTTGGCAAGCTTTTACAGATATGTAATGGAAAGTGTGCTGACTGGCTGCATCACTGCCTGCTCTGGGGATACCCATATCCCTGAGTGGAAAGCCCTTAAAAGGCAGTGAACAACCCCCACCCCACCCCCAGCACATCAGAGGCAAAATCCTTCCCATCATTGGGAAAATTGACAGGGAACACTACCATTGGAGACCAGCAGCATCGTAGACCCACGCCACTCAGGACGTGCTCTGTTCTCACTACTGCCATTGGGAAAGAACCACCAGATTCAGGTACCCCTCCACCATTAGACCCCAAAACCACAAACTTAATCACCAGTCTCATTTAAGGACTGTATGTTATTTTTATTCTGTATTGCACAGTCAGTTTGTTGACATTTCTCTCTTTTGTCTACATTTTTTTGGGTGTACTATCGTTAAGTAGAAATTCTGCCTCGCCCACAGGTGAAAGAATCTCAGGGTTGTATGTAGTGTCATGTATGTACTCTGAAGTTAAATGAGTGTCAAAAATTAACTGTAAACATAGTACGGGGTGAGAACAGAGCAATGACCTCAAATACACATGGGGGAATATTCTGTCTCTTCTGTGAAGCACTTTGCAACATTTTACATGAGAAACAGTAGATACATGTTATTTGTTATTGCAATGTAGAATTTTCATTCAATCTCGCGATCTGTCATCCTTGTTAAGATGCATCAATTCAAATGAAGTAATATCTCATTAAATAACTTCATCAAACACCTTTTTCAGGTAAAGGTATGGTAAAGGAATAAGTGCCTCACTCAACATCAACCAGATCTTTGTTTCATCATTTTCTCCTGCCATAGACCGATTAAATTCTACAAACTATTTCCCTCAATCACATTCCCGATAACTCATCACATCAGCCCCATATCCCCACTCTTGGGATTCCCCTGCCTGGCTTCCTGATTTGCTAAAGTATAAACTCCAGTCATCAAGACAAATGGGACATCTTCTTAAAACTGGAGGCAGAATGGCCTGCAAATGACCTCACAACTCCTCAGAGTAAATCACAATTCCTCCACACAGCCCACTGTTCATTATAACAAGAATGATGATTCTGAATTATTCATTATTGATGTGGAGACAGGAGTTCAAATGCCAGCGCTGTTGCTAGGAAATCGAAATTCAAGTAATTAGATTAATGTGTAATTAGAAAGCCAACGTTAGTTAGGATGACCATAAAACAACTGATTATTCACTCGTGTCCCTTACCGGAAGAAATCTGCCATCCTACACCATGCAGGTGTATACGTGACTCCTCACCACGTCTCCTCCCCTCCCGCCCCCCCAACCACCCCACACATCCTGTTAACTTTTACCTGCTCTATGCAGAATCCCTGCAAACCACACAACTCGGGAACAATTAGGGTAGAGTAAAACAACAGCCACATCCCACGGGCACATTAAATAGTGCATTTGGTGCAGTTGTGGAAGGCTGTGATAGTTTTGAAATCTGAATTATTAACTACGGTATTTTAGATTTATTGCCAGAGTACATACATGACATCACATACAAACCTGAGATTCTGTTTCCTGTGGGCGAGGCAGATTTACCACTTTTTGGCCATGCAAAAAACTGACTCATTGTACACATATAGGCCAGGCAGAATTACTACTTGTTGGTAGTGCAAAAAGAACTTGTGCAATAAAGAGCAAAAATACGAGTCCTTAAATGAGTCCATGATTGTTTGATGTTGGAGGGGTATTTGGTGGAAGGGTAGCAGCTGTTCCTGAACCTGGTGGTGCAGGTTTTATGGCATCTATACATCTTTCCTGATGGTAGCAGAGCATGTGCTGGGTGGTGTGGATCCTTGATGATTGCTGCTGCTCTCTGATGGCAACATTCCCTGAAAATGCTCCCGATGGTGGCAAGAGTTTTGCCTGTGATGTCCAGTATCTTTTGCAGGGCTTTTTGCTCAGGGGTATTGGTGTCCCCATCCCCCAAACTGTGATACAGCCGGTCAGCACACTTTCCACCACAGATTGGTAAAAATTTGTCACTGTTTCTAATGTAATGCCAAACCTCTGCAAATTCTTGAAGAAGTTGAGGGTCTGACGTGCTTTCTTCAAGATGCCGTTAGTGGTGGGTCCAGGAAAGATCCTCTGAGGTAATGACTCCCAAGAACTCCACCTCTGATTTCCCCCAATGATCATTGGATTGTACACATTTGGTTTTCCCTTCCTGATTGTCCTTGGCTGATGAATCCTGGATTCATTTTTGGGATTACTGGGTAAGTTGATTAGAATCGATGTCTTCAGCAGGACCATGGGGAGAAAAGGCTAAAAATTGAATCTGAGATGTGATCCTTCACCAAAATTAAACCGTTTTCTTGCTCCATTTGTAAATTACTTTATCATAAACTACTACCAACACCAGCAATCTGTGACTATTCAGCATTTTCTCAACTTTGAGTTAAATAGCTGATATTGAGAGGTTGCACCTCAGCAACTTGGGAAACATCTGTGCAAGAGAAATGGTCCATCCCTTCACCAAGCTCTCTTTAACCTTGAATGCTTCTCCTCCAACAGGATGCCAGCAACACCAAGTGCACTCTCTTTACGTGTGAAGTGAAGAATTTTAAAGCTAATGAGGAGTATATTATTCACATTTCTGGGCAACTCTTGACTGATTCACTAATGGCCGTAAGTGCATCTGCAGAGAACAAAGTGGACATCTGGCCAAGGTGTCACCTTGTCTGACCCAATCATTTTCTTAGTGGTTCAGCTGATGTGAAGGGCTGTGGGTTCAAGTCCTCCATGAAGACTTGGACATAAAATCTAGACCAGCTCAACAGGAGCCACAGTACTTTTAAGGAAGGGCCACAGACTGATAACATAAAATGTTTTTTTTATTGTAGACAGTAAAGTATGGAAGAACCAACTAAACTTGACTGCTTCCAAGAGAAGGCATCCCATAAACTTTGAACAGAGTTCTAAGGGGGCCGTAACAAAAATAAACCATTGAGAATGGCTGATCTAGACCAACTCCCTTGGAACAGTTCTGAGAAAGTGTGCCAGTATTTGGATAAGATGTAACCCCATAGCCTATTCTGAAGTTGAACAAGGCGTTACCGTGCTGTCTTGGCCAAAGTTTATTTTTCAACCAATGTTGATTTAAGAAAATTTAATTGCCATAGTTTCAATGGCATTGTGGGAGTTTGTGCTGCTCTCACATACCAGAGAAATAGATTGCAGCAAAGGAACCAGCTCTTCGGCCCATTTAGCCTGTGCTGACTGTGCATGACAACAATATGCATATTTTAAAAGTTCTTTGATTGTAAAGCACTTTACAGTAGCCTGAGATTAACAGAGGTACGGTCTTTATTGTTCATCTGAGAGTTCAGGCTCCTTGGGGGGGGTTTATCCTCAAGGACAACATCATTGATTGCCAGTTTAGATTACGATCTCTGGTCTCATTCACCCTGGGGAAAGAGTAGGCACACCCCAAGTTCCAGATGACCCCATGGCAACCTGTACCTTCACCTTTCCAAATTACAGAACATAAAGTCGTTGGGACATCACATCGATACTTAAATCAACCTAATTTCAGAATAGTTTCAGAGGGTAAATGTTATCTGGATTTCATTTACATTCCAAATTCCTTAGTCTTACTTTGTCCTCATAAAGCAACTTTTCTTTTAAGAACACCATGTATTATTATTGGTTTCCAAGAACAAAACAGACTTCATGACAAAAGCCACAAAAGGCTGAAATCATCCTTAAAACTGCTGTTCTTCAGACACGTCTTTGACTTTAAACTGTTTGGAACTATTGGAATTTATCAAATAGATTCAATATGAGTTTCCTGTTTCTTCTCCGGACTAAAATGTTAGAATGGCAACTTTTCACAATATGAAGTCATCTGGGGTCATTGGCTTGCAAACCAGTAAATCCCTAAATAAACATCGGGGGTATTTATATGGACAACGTGTAAAAAGCTCTTATTTTTATTTCTGATTTACTACCTGCTGTCCTCTATAGATATTAGCATACACCAAGTGTCAGAGCAGGTGATCAAATGCCTCATCCAAGGCTGAGGCACTCAATGGTGGCTTCCGGGTTATCACGCAAGGAGCGTTTGATGGCTCTGGGGTTGGACTTCCTGAAGAATCTTTGAAACCTATCAAATACTGAAAGGAGTGGATAGAATGGAGGTAAAGAGATTGTTTCCTATTGTGTGAAAGTCTGGAGCCACAGGGCACAGGATACAAAATCACCCCTTTAGAACAGAGATGAGGAAGAATTTCTTTTCCCAGCGTGTGTTGAATCTGTGGAATTTGTTGTCGTGGACAGCTGTGGAAGCCAAGTCATTAAGACGAAGGTAGATAGGCTCTTGATTGGGAAAGGAATTAAGAGTTATGGGGAGAAGGCAGGAGAATGGTGTTCCTGTCTTGTGATGAAAAGGGGGTGTGTGGCAGGGGATGGAGGAAGAGACCGAGGATGGGGATTCCACAGCCCTGGGGCTCCTGACAAAAAGCAACATGGTGTGCGTAGTGAGGGGCAGTGTAAGAAAAAAAAAATCAATGATCACGAATGCAGAGACTTGAGAGAACAGCAAGCCAGTGGGAACAGTCTGTGGAGGGGCAGAGAGGGAGAGCTTCAGGAGAAGGGAGGGTGTCTGAATCAGAAGGCTGTAGGTGATGAGATTGTCAGAAAGGACAGCAGTGAGGGGAAAAGCTCTGGGTTTGCCTGAAGATGTGGATGATCTGGTCAATTGAGCAGAAAAGAGAGTACAGGAATGATGTGTTTGTAACCAGGCCAAGGGATATACAGTAAATGGGAGGATAGTGAGTGGACTAGAGGGGAGAGTGTGTGCCACAGATTACAAAAATTCCTGAAGGGGGTTTTAAAAGAAAACATTACACTTTCAAAGGTGTAGAATATAAGAGCCAAGTGGTTGTACAGGAACATTACGCAACACTACTTAGGCCATTGTTGAGTATGGAAACAGTTCTGATCACTACAGCATTGAACAGATGTGATCAGTGCAGAGGTTGTCATGACACTGCAAGGATCAGGGAATTGTAGTTTTGAGGCAAGGCCATAAGACCGCAAAACAAAGGAGCAGAAATAGGCTTTTCAGCCCATCAAGTTGGCCCTGTCATTTAATATTTAGCTGATCCACTATCACACTCCGCCTCACTGCCTGACTTTCCCCCCACAACCTTTGATGCCTTGGCTAAAAGAGTCGAAAACCCAGGGCTGTTTTCCTTGAAACAGAGAAGGTTGAGCAGAGGCATTTCTGAGGGATATGGAGGTACAAGTTGTCAAATTTGTGACTAGGTGAGACCCATTTCTCATTTTCATTCCTATAAATGGGCATAGATTGAAAATAATATAGATTAAGAATGAAAGAGGGTTTATTTAAAATTAACAGTCCCTTCTGGCCCATGGACCCGTGATGTCCAAATATGCCAGTTAACTGAACCCCCATACATTTTGAATGAAAGAAGCAAACCAGGGCACCTGAAGGAAACCTATGCAGACAAGGGGAAAATGTACAAATTCCTTACAGCCAGTGCTGGATTTGAACATGGGTCACTGGTACTGTAATAGGGCTGCATTAACTGCCATTGTCAATTGTATATATTGTCATATTCACCAGTACAGAGGCAATGGATGCCTTACTGCAGCTAACCAGGCACTTAAAACACATAGGAATAAACATTATATAAAAAGAGAAAAAAAATAATAAATATTCATAGATGGAGTTAGAGAAGTTGAGGAAAATAATTTTCACTCAAGAGGGTGATGGGGGTCAGAACTCAGTTCCTGAAAGGGCGGGAGAGATGTTATATTTAAACAGTGCTGGAGAATGCTCTTGAACAGATGCGACTTGCAAAGTTCATGGACCCATTTTAGACCTGACAAAATATAGCATAAAGGTCATTCCTCTGTCATATCTCTGGCCAAATGACATTGGTGCTCTGATTTCTAGTGTGAGGGGAGGGATGGAGGAGATGGAATGCATGCAGAGAGTTTGGGGGGAGGGGTAGTGGGGAAGGGATCATTCCCCCTTGAATGCTGTTTTGAATATCTCCTGTCTGGGTTTTTTTCTTTCCAGCTTAGGTTTGGATCACTATTTATTGTAACCACTGCAACATTGGACATTCAGGAACCCAAGGCTATGTTCATAAAAGAGGCAGGAAGAAGTCGGCATGTAAGTGGACACACCTGGTCTTGCCTTGGCATCTCAAGCTTTTGAATTGACCACAACCCTGTTATTTCTCAGCGCAGGGAGGAGAGGTGGGATGGAGGGGGTCCATGGGACAAGGTTGCTAACACCATATGAAATGAAGATCAGGCCACCAGAAGAAAATTTTAATTAACAATTGAAAATTCCTATCTTCTTTCAACAATCTGAGGAACAATCGACCTCTTGGACTGATGATGGACATGTTGGCTAACCAATAGTAGTAGAAGAATGTGGGGGGGGGGGGGGGGGTTGGCTAATTCAAGACCTGCACAGAGTAAAAGATTTCCATGATAAGGGAATCTAGGTCAAGAGGCCCCAACTTCAGGATAAAAGGACATCAATATAAAAGAGAGATTTGGAGAAATTTCTTTAGCCAGAGGGTCACAAGTCTGTGGAATCGGTTGCCACAGGTGGCTGTGGAAGTGAGGTCATTGGGTGTATTTAAGGCAGAAATTAATAGGTATCTGATTAGTCAGGGCATCAAGGATTACATGAAGAAAGCTGGATGTGGGGCTGAGAGGAAGGATGGATCAACTTATGATGGAATGGTGGAGCAGACTTGATGGGTCAATTGGCCTACTTCTGCTCATATCCCATGTGACACCATGAGATGAAACCTCCAGAAAACAATGGAGGGTTGGTAGCCCTAATGCAAAGGCCAGGAGCAGGTCAATGATTTAAACCATAAGATGTCGGAGCAGAAGTAGACCATTCAGCCCATCAAGTTTTCTCCACGATTTGAATCATGACTGATGTACTCTTCCTTTCAACCCCATTCCCTTTGTAATCTCTGGCACTCTTACTAATCAGGAAGCTATCAATGTCCGCTTTAAATTCACCCAATGACGTGACCTCCTCAGCTACATATGGCAATGAATTTCACAGATTCACCACCTTCTGGCTGAAGAAATTACACTCAACTGAACAAATCAATGACCATGCTTCCACTAACTCATGTGGAGATGATTGGGCGACTCCCCTGTCAATTAAGATCAGTCCCTGGGATTACCAAAGCTCGAGTGTTGGATTATTGGACATTGAAGGAATCAGAGAATGTGGCGATAATGCAGGAAAAGTGAAGATCATGGTGGAGCAGGATCGAGAGGCTGGGAAATCGGTCAACTCTTATTTCTGATGATTTGGCTTCCCTACTGTCATCTCAGACTGGGGCACAAAACTGAACACTCCCTCGTCCCAGTCTGACATGGTAACTAATCTGTGGCTAAGATCCCACCTCCAGGAACACTCACCTCTGTGATCCCTGTGAAGCAGATTCTTATGGAAGGAGGTTTAAGCATAAGAGAAAGGGAGAAGTGAGGCAGGATGGAGTGAGATCCAGCAAAGAAGTGTGAGGGGGTATCCATGAGGTTGGTGTTTGAGGTGCAGGATAGACAGATGTGAAGAAGACTGAAGAGGGGAAAAAGTTGAACAAAAAAAGATGTGCCCCTCAGAGTGATGGGTACCTGGAGCAGCCGGACAGGAGGAGTGGTGGAAACATTTGCAACAGAATAGACACAAGGATAGAGGGGTATGTATCATGTGGAAGAAGCAGTTTTAGATTGATTTGCATGGACACGTGTGCCAAAGGCCTGATCCTGTGCTGTTCTGTCCGATATTTGGACAAGAAGACTTATAGGCTGTAGGATCATGAGTAAGTCTCGAATCCCTAATTGCCCCTGAACATAGTGTCCTGCATCAGTACAAGTCAAACCTGCAGACAGACCAGTGGGAATAGCAGATTTTCTTCCTGTTTGAGGCAGGCAGGTTATCACAACTGGTCATTTTGTGTCACCATTGTTAATATCAACTTTTAAATCCCGTGAGGGTCTAGTACATAGCTGTAGATCATCACCGTAGTCCTTCATTATATACTATTCCCCACACGAGCAGGAAATGTTGCATCACAGCACAATTAATGACTGTATCCACTGCCAGAAACTCAATTCTTCCATCAATAAATGTGTTGGACATTTTCAGCCTAATTAAACCCACTTTTACACTCTCATCCAATCAGAATGTTAAAACAAAAACCTCATATGCTGAATAACCTTCACATTTTTCCTACATATTTCTTGTTAATTTCAATTTGAGAGCAAAATCTCTATTGAGAAATCTCAATCCAATTTTAAATTTGATTCTCAATCTGATTTTAAATTCCCTGCTTTAAAGTCGAGACAAGTACAACCCAATGCAACATTGTTCTCCAGTCCTCGGTGTAAAACAGGCAGACACAACACATACTAACAATACATGTGCAGGACAAGTATTTATCTATACAAACAAATAAACATTGTTTCAGAAATACGAGAGTCTCAGATAGTCAGTGTGAGCAGTTCCTTTGGTCGTTCAGCATTCCATATAACCATATACAGCACAGAACAGGCCAGTTTGGTCCTACTAGTTCATACCGGAACAAATCCTCACCTTCCTAGTTCCACTAACCAGCACCTGGTCCATGCCCATCCAGGTAATTATCCAGTCTTTCCTTAAATGTAAATAACGTCCCTGCTTCAACCATCTCTGCCGGAAGCTTATTCCACATCCCAACCACCCTTTGCGTGAAGAAATTTCCCCTCATGTTCCCCTTATAATTTTCCCCCTTCAATCTCAAACCATGGCCTCTGGTTTGAATATTCCCCACTCTTAATTGAAAAAGCCTATCCATGTTGACTCTCTGTCCCTTTTAAATCCTTGAACACCTCCATCAAATCCCCCCTCAATCTTCTACACTCCAGAGAAAAAAGCCCCAGGCTGCTCAATCTTTCTCTGTAACTCAAACCCTGACATCCTGTCAACATTCTCCTGAACATTCTCACTGCCCGTGGGAAGAAGCTGTTCCTCAGACTGGTGGTGCTGGCTCTGATACCCCTGTATCTCTTTCCTGACAGGAGCAGCTGAAAGATACTGTGTGCAGTGTGGAAGGGGTCCTCAATGATTTTGCGCACCCTCTTCAAACAGCATTCCCAGTAGATCATGTCGATTGGGTGGGGTGGAAGGGAGAGGGAGACTCCAGTGATTCTCTCTGCCACTCTTATGGTCCTGTGGATTGACCTCCGATCCATTTCTCTATGTGATGCAACCAGCCAAGACATTCTCGAGAGCTCCTGTAGAAGGTTGACATGATGGTGGCCAGTAACCTTGCCCGCTTCAGCCTTCTCAGGAAGTGCAGTCGCTGTTACGCCTTCCTGACCAGTGAAGAGATGAGTGTCCATGATAGGTTACTAGTTAAGTGAACTCCAAGGAACTGGTTCTTTCCACTACAAAGTTGTTGATGTGTAGTAGAGGGTGGTCATTCCTGGACCTCCTGAAGTCTATGATCATCTCCATCTTGTCCATGTTGAGACTCTCACTCCATTATCACAAGATAAAAGATGAGTTGTGTAGCTTTAATGTTTTTCCCGCCCTAAGTATGGAAAGCAAGTTTGCCAAGTGTACACATCTTCCAAAGTTATGATTATTCCAATGCTCCTCATTTTTTAAGTATCATTGGTTCTGCCAGATCCACTGCTGTGAAGTGATACTCTGCTGTCCTCTAGTGGAATGTAATTGCCTTGCACCTTCAGAAACGGCCCCAGGGATGTCCCAAAGCAGTGGCAGATAGAGAAAAAAGGAGCTGCTGGAAGAAATTGGTGGGTAGCTTCTGTGGAGGCAGAGGGATGTTTCCAATCGAAACCCTGCTTCAAGGCAGTGTGTGGGACGATGGCTGGTATGCAAAATCGAGGGGAAGGGGTGAGACAGAGAGGCTGGTTGACTGGCAGGTGGAGCAGGGTGGGGAGGAGTTGTGGGTCTTGGTGGGGATGGAAAGGGTGAGTGAAGAGTGACCATGGACAGGGAAAGGAACATGGGGAGTGAAAAATAGAAAATTCGTGTTCCTATCACTGGACTGTAATGAAGCTAGTCTCCTAGTAACTTTGGACTCACCAGGCAATGGAGAAGACGAAAACGTGCAGGTCAGTGTGGGAATGGGGAGGACAGTTGGAAGGGGTCCTAGTTCCTGTGCTTCCTTTCACACAACTGGTTGGAGTTTAACTTACTGCCCTCACTGATGAATTTATTATTCTATTGCATAATATCCAAGAAAAAAGTGAATTAAACTGTATGTTGGAATCTTAAATTATAACATCCAATAGTCTGGAAGAGATGCTGGTCCAACGTAGCCAAGGTCCCAAGCACGCCTAATTAATTGAGCTTTACTGTATAGAGTAAGTGGAAGTTACCCATTCTGATGAACACGAGAATGAACCAGATGGACTTTTATGACAAAGACCATCAGTGATGCTGGTTTAAAATTCAAAATTTTTAATGACTCAAATTTTAAAATGACAGCCTGCTGTGATGATTGAAATTCATCTCCCTGATTAATATATTTATGGCCCTTAAAAGAGGGGAACCAACTACTTTTTAACCGCTTCATTTACCTGTGTGATCGCGGCAAAACTGGGATGGGAGGGGGTGGTGGGTCATTTTCATCCTGGTACTTACCTGTCAAGATGGGTAGAATCAGAGCTGATGTGTTTCACATCGGATCCTGTGTAAAAGTCTTAGACACCAATGTTGTATTGCTGCAGGCCCCACCTCCTTTTGCATCAGGATGGCAGATTCCTATGTAAAAGGTCACACTGAGTTTTCCTTGGTTCAGTGTGAACAACCCGACCTGGTTTCAAACACAGCACTTCCTGGTTTTGTGAACCTCTACAAGATCACCCCTCATCCTTCCTCCATTTGAGGTGATAAAGCTATGGAAACAGGATCTAGGAGGAAAAGGCAAGAGGTCCAACTACACCATCAGAATAAATCTCTCTCTCCTTACAGATAACACTTCACATGACCAAACAGTGGGAGTCCGAGGTCCCACTTTGGATTATTATTGGAAGCACATTAGGAGGGTTGCTTCTGCTTGCATTGCTCACCCTTGCTCTATGGAAGGTAAGCCCATTGTTCAAATTGTATTTTAAACTCTAAACAGGGAGTTAGCCTCAAGATCTAGGGGAGTAGATTTAAGACAAGTTGGCATGAGTAGTGACACCCCAGAACTCTCTGCTGAAGGACGCAGTAGTGGCTACCTCATTGTGTATTCAAGACGCAAATAGAATTTTAAAGATTAGGGCCGTTAAAGGTTATGGGGACAGGCAGATAAGTGGAGCTGAGTCCACCAATGCTGTTTGTGTTGTGTGAGACTGTCGCACATGAGCCTGAAAAGATCCTTGAATGGAACTTTCATACTAGCTGATGAATGAGCTCTTTAACAGGACAGACTCAAGATTGGGCCATGTGCTAATTATGACCACATATAGACATTGACACTGTCCATTGCAAAAAAAAAGGCCTCATGCTTACCACTGCAGAATTAGACTTAGCCTGACATGGTATATAATGGGGTCATGATAAACAATAGCATAACCAAAAGGAAAGAAGAGGAAAGAAGCTTTTTTTTTGGGAAGGTATGACCTATACAAAAAGGATGGGTTACACCTGAACCCAAAGGGGACCAGTATTTGAGAAAAGACGTGCTGGCAATGGAGAGGGTTCAGAGTTGATTTAGTAGAATGATACCAGGAATAAAAGGGCTAGTAAATGAGGAATGATTATCAGCTCTTGGAGTGGGGTACAGAAGGACGATGGAGGCCTCAGGGGTATTTTGAATGCTGAGAAGCCTAGACAGTAGATGTGGCAAGGACGTTTCCCATATTTTCAGGATAAAAGGGTGTCGATTTAAAACCAATGGAGAACTTTTAGACATAGGGTCACGTCTGGAAATTGTTGCCATAGGCAGCTGTGTAAATGAGATTGTTGGGTGTAATTAAGGCAGAAATTGACATGTATTTGATTAGTCAGGCATCAAGGGTTGTGGGAAGAAAGTCAGAGAGTGGGGCTGAGTCAACTAGTGATTAGAATAGCAGAGCAGAGTCGATGGACCTGCTTCGGCTCTGATATCTTGTGGAAAGGACAAGAGGGAGAATCCAGAACAAGTGATAAAACCATACAATGCCAGGAAGTACTTCACCCAGTGGATGATGGTGTTCTGGAACCTTCCTCTCTGACAAATGATTGCAGCTTTGCTTGGAGTCTGTAGGAATATTTGAAATTGGTTGATGTATCTTTGCTGTTTCTGGGGGGGATATTGAACAAAAGCAGCTAGGTGGAATTATAAAACTGACCAGTCAAGACCTAAACCAGTGGTTTTCTTTCCACTCACATACCACTTTAAATAATCCCTATGTCATGGGTGCTCTGTGATTAGTAAGGGATTACTTAAGGTGGGATGTGAGTGGGAAGAAAAAGTTTGAAAACCAGTTTTAATTGTACCTAAAGGACTCGTTATGTGCAGTTTCATAACTCCAAAGGAAATAGGCCAATGACAATTTTTCCAAGGAAAACATTTCAGTAACAATTGGGTCTACAGCAGTGATTCTCAACCTCCCCCACACTCATACCACCGTACTAATCAGAGCACCTATGGCATAGGGATTAAAGGTGGTATTTGAGTGGAGGAAAAAGTTTGAAAACCACTGACCTAAATGAATATTGCTTCAAGGAGATGGTGATCTCCCTTTCCCAGGTTGGTGCTGTCATTTTGTACAACACATTTGTAAACTTCATATCCAGTCAGTGGAGCATTGTACTGAAGGTGCTGTGGTTAAGGGACACTCTTCAATTTAATGTTTTGGTGCAATTTCCTCATGACCACTATCCCTTTCTTCCCCCAAAACAGCTAGGCTTTTTCCGACGGAGGAAGGCGCACTTAAAGAAAACAAATCTCTGAAGCCATGACTGTTGAAGCAAATGGTAATGAGAAGATGTGAATTCATTCAATACTGCGCTCAACAAGGGCACCAGAAGATAATTACTACTTGCCCAGGATCAGCACAACCCCAGACACACGTTCCTGTATTATTATTTCCTGTTGACACAACACACTTTAATTGGTTTTCCAAGGTGCAGTACACTGTATTCCCCAGAGCATACACCCTGACGAGGAAATATGTTGTAACGGGTGTGTGATGTGGTTTACACTGGTTTGGAAAGTTGAACTTTGGCTGTGCTAAATACAAGAAGCTGTGGAGGTAAATAGCAGTGACTAGGTCAGTGCCATTTTCCATGTCGTGCTTCCCACCCTTCCAACCCCACAAGGGGCCAATTGCAGTCAGTTCAATGGGGTCTTTCTAAAATAATGGAAACTCAATGTATTTGCACTGTGCATTTTTTTAAAACTGGCAATCTGCCAGAGAATTTGGTTTAAAATGAGCAAAAATTTTAAATAATTTACAGGCTGTAAATTTTTAGTTGAATAGGCCTCCTTCAACCTCTTACCTTGTTTCAGGTGCAATGTAGCCACAGCCCAGCTATGTATTCCTCCCTGGCTGTTGTACCACTCCAAAATAGCCAGGATCATCACTGAGGGGGAAATAAAGGATTTATTGACACCACATCAACAACCCCCCCCGATGGGCTCTGGTGGTTTATGTGCTGTGTGACTCTCACCTTCACCACACAAACTACAAAAAGCCCACCTTTGGTCAATGCAACTCCTTCAGATGCTTACCACCAAGGCTCTCTATTGGCCACTTGGGTGAGTTTGCTGAGGGGGGGGGGTTGGGGGGAGAAGAGAAAGAAATTCTTGAATGAGACCCAGAGTGGGGGTGGGCACAAAATTAGAAACAAAGCAAAAAACTATTTGGTGGTTGAAGTACTGGACAAGGCATACAAATAGAATATTCAATATATCCCTTTCTTTCATTTTTCAGTCAAATAATTACTCTTTGTATTTATGGACACAAATTTGGCATTCACTACAAACTAACAACTTCTCAATACATTTCCTATCACACTCTTACATCATTTTTAAGGCTCTTCCGTGAGGACTAGAATGGAATTATTGTCTTGTTCCAGAGACTAGCAAAGATTGATGGCAATAAGAGAGGCCCTTTGCCACACCAGCTTTCAGCCCAACGGGAAGTAGATCAAGTGCTCACCCAGGTGGTTTCTGTGGTGGGGCTTTCTGGCATGTTTTTGACAGTGTGGTGAAATATAATTGTTTCAGACCCCATCTCTTTTTTCTCTTGACTCCCCTCTGATCCTTCCAGCAATTACTCCAAGTTAACATCACCTTATAATTGAACTTTTTGCTAAAGAAAGTAAACCTTCCTGTCTCGGCCTCCAGAATTATGTTTACCCCACTTTACAAAACTAGAGCATTTCTATGAAACCTTCCTTAAGCCAAAATGGTGCAAAGACCCATTCATTACTACTGGAGGCTACTTTTGTAAAAGCAGAAACCCATTCACATCCTTTTGTAAAAATGCATTCGTGAAGCAGGGTATACCTTCCTTCAGCCTCCATTGTTACAAAGAAAATGATCCTATTTGGCCAGTCACTCAAGTAAATTCTCCACCCTATCATAGAATGGGGGTCAATTGGCCCTGTGTTAAGAAATCCTCTCTGAACCATTAACCCTGATATTGAATTTCCTGTGCTCTACATCAAGCAGTTCCTGATCATTCCTAGATTTCCATCCAACCCATTCAGATGATGTTTAACACAAAAAATTCTGATAAACAGGATGAATGGGCTGAATTGCAACTGTTAGATTCAAACAATATTACATCCAGATTTCTGAAACTTTCAAATGAAAAGATTTTTACACAAAGTTCTCAGCAAATGTTAGATTACACTGGACAATGAAGATTTTGCTTCCTGAAGAGTTTGGATATGTTTTAGGCTGCTGATCACAAAAATGGGTTAAGTTTACTTCAACCGTCCAACATGTCAACGAAAATTTATTTTCTGAATTCGCTCTTGGAAGTCTTCCCTGCTGATCTTGGTACAGTGATGACCATGGAAAAACGGTAACATGGCAACTGGTATCCATCCGTGCTGGCCGACAATTGTTGAACAATGACACGAGAGGCACCAGATGCTGAGTACAAATGAAAAGTCGGTCACAAAACATTTTTAGGTCAGTTGAACTAACGCTAAATTCAACAATTCTCCAAATTCCTACGTGATACAGCAAATCTGAAATTATCAATCATAATCCCCAATTTTCATCCGGGGCGCAAACCCTTTGGAAACATTTGTCCAGTGTTATCGTACTTGAGTAAGATTTTCTGTGCTTCTAATATTTACAAATTCTGTATTATATGTAAAACAACTTTTGTGTATGTAAATATTTGAAAAGAATTTGCCTTTGTATTTCAACGTGTTGAAAATTTGTAATTATGCGAGACAATATTCTTCAAAGAAAACAAGGTTTCTCCACTAATTCCAAGATGGCTTGTTCCAATAATAAAAAATGAAAAGGTCGCTGATATCAAGATTGGGTTAGCTAACCCGGGGGTGGGGGAGGAGAAATATATTATGGAAGCTTTGCAGGTAGAAAGTCCACCGACAGACATTGGTGATGCCTCAGGAACAGCCAATAGAGCATGGAGGTGAGGAGGACATATCTGATTCTTGCCCAAAATCCTACAGGAGCATTTTAATTTAGAGATACAGCACAGTAACAAGCCATGAGCCCAGCCACCCAAATCTACCAACGTCTTTGGAACGAGAGAGGAAACAGGAGCTCCTGGAGAAAAGCCACGGGCAAAGTGTACCTACTCCTTCCAGGCAGTGCTGGATTCAAACCCTGGTGCTGTAATATCTTCAGTGTAGTCAGGCGAAAGGAAATGTAACATTAAGCAACCAAAAGTTATAAGGTTTATATCAAGGCTCTTTTACGGCAATAGCTTGACACAGCATTCAAAGCACCGTCATAGCCATACACACATCCATGCCAACCATCAATTTACACTAACCCCAATTTATTCTTCTTACATTCCCATAAAATCATCCCTCAGATTCAACCACACCCCTACGCTCTTAGTGTCCAATTAACCTAACTTTTGTTTTATATAATAGAAGGAAACCCACCTGCTCAGTGAGGACATCCACAGATCCAGGATCAAACCAAGGTGACCAAATCAGTGAAGCAACAGCTCTACTAATTGTGTCACCTGTATCACTGTCTGACTGGAGGCCCACAACATCCCATGAATTAAACCAGCATGCCTTAGACAAGTATACTTCACCTTGCTTTTACCCCAATGTTTAACAATTCTTGGTGAACATTCATAATCACTGAGGTTTTCATCTACTGATTCCACAACCCTTTCATAAACCGAAAATTTGTCAAGATTAATTGCTGCAGCACTGATTTAAATGTACAGTAGACATCCAAAAATCCAGACTGCTCAGGTCGGTCCAAGTTTTCCAGATTCCCGGGCAGTACTTTTAAAATTCAAATTTGAGATGACCACGTAAATTTTGATCGTTTATTCATGAGCATTTTAAAGAATTTGCTGCTGCTGTTCATCTGCGGCATTTATGCATGCACACACACGAGCCCACTAAATTTAAAAAGTTTGAAAAGTCCGGATTCTCGAGTGGTCCAGATTTTTTGAACTTCTACTGTATATGCAGAAGTCCTTCCCCATTCCCTTCCTCACACGCAGGCAAAAATCCTCAAACATGCATTCGTTTCAACAGGTTTTAAGCTACTTCATGTCTAAGAACATTCCACACGGACATTTAACTCGCAGTAGATTTAAGAGAAAATACAACCGATGTTTTAGCTGACTGAGGGTGGTGGGTGTTTTGAATGAGCTGCCAGAGGGTGGTAAATGTTCAAAAGACTTTTAGATAGGAAAGGTTGATGGATATAGGTCAAAAGGATAATGCCATAAAACCTCTCTAGACAGGTCAGCAAGTCCAAACTTCTCCCTCTCCTTCAAACGTAATGAATGAATTTTGGGAATCAAGGTAGAGAGAAGTCACCAAATTGGAAGTGATCACCAAAAATCTGGACTAATGGCAGAACTCAGTCATGGCACTGCAAGATCACTTCAATTATAGATCCTGTTACAAAGTCACGCAGTACAAAACTATACAATTACGACCTCTACCTTTATTGTTACCAAACCTGGATGTTTCTTTTCAGTGTACATTATAGTTTTATTTAAACAAAACAGTCACATTTTACAAGATACAAGAATGAATTCTTTTATAACACAATTCCCTTACCTTTTCCAAAAAAAAACAGTAGTGTGGGAATTCAGTGGAAACTGACATAAAAGGCATGTTTAAAAATCCAGTAATAAATCTAATTTTGCACAACTCACTTCAATTTTAGAGACAACTGAATTCCCATCTTGGGGGAAGTTACACATCCTGAGGAATAATAGTGCAAAGTGCCGTGGCATTTCAACTCAATACATACAGATACGATTTTCACCCTCTGGCATATCAATGGTCACTGGCTTTCACCAGGAAGGCTTTTAGGATAATCTCTTGTATGGACCAGGTTCTCAATTTACAAATGACCAGATAGTGCTAGCAATCAGTCAGGTTCAGGTACTTCCCAAGTTACAAATGCCCAACATGTTTAACCCCACACAAACAGCTGAGCATTCTGCCCTACAAACGCTCAACTGTCGCAAATCAGCAAATTCAAAACATCAAAAATTAAAAAAGCAGTAAGACCAATAGGGCCCCGTGTCAGAAAAGTGACGCAGATTTTTAAAAATTATATATTATCCTCTTGCCATCGTTAAGGCATTTAGTGGTCATGTTCAGATTTGCTCCAAATAATTTAGCACACGCTTAGGAGGGCTTTGAAAACAATTTAGCAACTACAACCGCAGGCCCCCTCTGTGTGTATGTGACTAAATGCAATGATGCCAAGGCAATGGCATTTCAGTCCGAGGTTTTGCAGATACACAATAAATCAGTCAGGCCCACAATGGTAAGCAATTTTTTTTGACTGCCATTTTAACTGGGTTTATACATTTTGTTAATCTTCTACACAAAATGAAATGTATAATTAGCAAGATCGATCATTCAACTTCGAAACCACATCACACCCCATCACCACACAGCAGTCAAGTTGCCATTAATTTTTGGCTTCCGAGCTTAGTGTTACTAAAATCTAGGATACTAATACATTGTTACTGATGCGCATGCTCCCCACCCATTTCATACCCTGGGATACCCTCAAATGATCCACACTAGCTCTGAGTTGGGAGGTGACAGTAACTAATGACTAGATATCCGAACAGCAGAAGTAAAGGCAGGATTCCACGAGGGATTTTGTGGAAAGCACCTATACCTATCAAGACACAGAAACCAGGAATGGGTTCCCAATATTAAGTAACCCTGGCAAGAATGCCTTAAAATAAACTCCTTCAAATTGTGTGATTGGAGACAGCACTTTAACTCATGCAACTATAGGTCCATCATTTGTGACAATGACAACTTAAAAACCACTGGAAGCAATTCCATGGATATTAGGTACAAAAACATGGACCTTTGTGCCTTCTCATTTATGCTTGATGACAGTGCCCTATTCGTGGTTCCATTGGCCAAAGTGTAACAGTAAAAGCAAAAGATCTTTAAAAAGGTTAATCAGATATCAAAAATTATCTGGGCATTTCAAATAAACTGGGAAATTCAATCCCAATCTATATATTTATGTAAAACTGAATTTTAATTCTTCCTTTTTAATACAAGATTAAAGCTCTCCCTGAACCAAAAGCTTGAAAGTATTCCCTACCTGGGCAGGAAGGGAAGGAAGGAGAAGTGGCGTTAATTGGTCAACAGCTTCAAAGAGCACTGATCGGTTGCCAGTTGTACCACTAATTCGAACAGATCCTTTCTGTTGGGAATAACAATGGGAGGTGGGGGTTCTGGGCAGCTTTGATGAGCGCAAGGCTCAGCCGTTAAGTTAGTCAACAAGGATCCAGAGACACTAGTACAAATTCCACTACCAGTCGAAAGATGAAGAATTTAAATTCAAATAATTAAATAAACCAATTTTCCTTTAAAAAAAATCTGGTAGCCGTGATAGTAACCGTGGAATGATCGGATTATCATAAAAGATATTGGGTTCACTAATGTCCATCATTCTTGCACTCAGGCCTGTATCTGGCTCTAAATTCATCCACAGAATTGTCTCCTCAGTTTAGGGGCCAATTAGGGAACAGAACATTAAGTGCTGGCCTCATCAGCAATACCATTATCCAGATCCCAAGGCAAAAAGCTAGTCAAATATTTGCCGAGAAAGCTTAAAAACTGCAAATCACACAATACAAGTGTGTTGAAGAATTCAAATTGGGAAGAGACCATCAAATCCAAAAACAAAACAATTTTCATATCAAAAGGGTCTTGAACATTGATCCAAAGTGATTGCAGTGTTAAGGGACAACATTCCTTCTCCCACCCACTTCCATTCTATTGCTATTTCATAAAAAATATTTTCCCAATGTTTTCACCATTTCTGAAGTCCCACGAACAACCCCCAGAGTGTGAAGAGCCCCATCACGATAAGACAAAAGTGCTGGAGAAACTCTGGTTATGCAGCATCCAGAAGAGGTAGAGAAACCAATGCTTCAAGCCTGAGCCCTTCATGAAAGAATGATGAGCAAAAAACAGGCAGGTGTCTGAATAAAATGATGGGGAGGGTGGAGGAGGAGAGCAGATGATGGTGGGGTGGGGGGGGGGAGGAGGAAAGGAGGAGGAGGAGGAGGGGCACAGGCTAACAGGAATGGGGTCAGAGGTGGGCTCAGGCCAGAGGATAGCTTTTGCTCACACCTTGACAGTTTCTCCAGCAGCTTGGAGTATTGCACTACAGTCCCAGTGTCTGCAGACTTTCCTGTTTAACCCCACCACGGATCTGTGTGTCACATCTTTTCCATAATCAAGTTATCATTGCATTACAGTTTGCCACTGCCTGCAGTATGCAAACTGGCAGCCCCACAAGAGTGGCCACACTTCAAAGGTACTTCACTGGCTAAAGTACTTTGACAATTGAGAAGACTGCATTATTATAGCACCTTTTGCGAGTCTTCTTTTGTTCAAAATCAATAGGAGCATTCAAGTAATAAAAAAGTTAAGCATCCGATGTTTAACTGTCACTCAATTCTATCTCAGCAGTTTTGTGTTTTTAAACACTAAAGTTCTACCGAAAGTCCAAGCTTTAAGCCATTTTTGTACATTTTATCAACAGATTGATCTGTTCTCACAATTATTAGTAAAGTGAAGCCACACAAGGTGTTTTACTGAACTTCTGAGCAACCTTAGCTCCCCAAAATGAGAACCAGGAGCCAGAACTCAGCCTGACGACCAGAATGGTCCCAATTACAAAGTTTGTGGATGCGGGAGGGCAGAACTGATGAAAGCAGCTTCAACAACTGAGGCAAAATGAGATTTTATTCCATTGGCATTTATGGAGAGGGGATTTTTTTGTGGGTTACACACCGCACTCTTCCCCCCCCCCCCCCCAAAACCTCGCCACTACACACAAGATTTAAAGCCACTGAACATCCCCAGGAATCTACACATGGACTCCTAAGTGTGTGCAAAGTGGAACCAATTTACGCCTCAAGCTAACAATCATCAGACATATCACAATGAATGCTGAAGGGCTCCAATTGCTGGTACGGCTGTGTGAAAGACTTTCACAACCTCCCTCGCCCCTACGTTCCTTCGTGAGTTGAGGGCCTTTCACATCTGTGAAACAACAGGAATTTAGAGTCAATAATGAAATATTCTAAACATTCTAAACATGACATTTTGCTAACCTGGAGATTAGGTGCCTAAAGTATCGTTATCATTCCACCCTCCCAAGAACAGTACAGTTCCAACAGCCTTCCATCAACTTCCCCAAGTGATCATTCTTCGAGGGCATCTGCAAGCTATTAAAAATGGGGAGGGTCTCACATCCAGGCACGTTGTGCTCAGCTGACCTCAGGGCTACAACACAGAATATTACAGGTTCCAGGATTAGATTTCTAGCTTTATATAGATCTGGAACCTTTTAACCAATTTACCTGGGTGATCTTCTACCTTTATTAACAGAGGTAATGGATAAGTTATTCTGGAAATCCACTGTAAAATTCAAAATTGCTTCAACCAAAAGTAATTAATAGAAAAGTGAAAGGTGTTTTTTTACTTCACTTATTTTCCTTTTAAGCCAATTATGCAGAAGCAGGCACAATTTAAATTCTGCAGAGAAGGGAAAAAAAAAAGAATTAAGGGCTTGTCAGAAACTGATACAAGAGAAGCTCTGGAGCATCAATGGTGGGGCAGGCCTGAGAGACTGAGTGGTCTCCTCCTGTTCTTCAATACAATCAAGTTGAAGATATTCAAGATAAAGTGGGTTCAAAACATTTCCTCGTTGATGTCATTGGCTTAAAATAAAAATGAGAATAGACTGAAGCACCACAATCGTTGGTCTACAAGAGGAAAGCAAGGCCTTGGGTTCAAGATGGTCGGTACAGTTAGTACCGCAAGATGGTCAGCACAGTTAGTACCGAGTTGTAAAAGTGTAGTCTTCCATTTCAGAGCTTTGTTCAACTTGAGACAGTTTTGAACATTTACTACAATATGCCTGAAATCTAAACGCCACATGGCAAGGTAATAATGGATGCCTGTCAAAATCAAAAGACAACAGAAACAACACAACTGTTCTGAACCAAGTTTTATGGGAGAAAAAAAAATTAACCCCCATTAGAACTGATATGGATAACAAAGCAGACAGTCCGTAGCTGACTGTTTAGTCACAAAAATAAATTCAGTTTAGAAGGAATAAGCAAAAACACATCGTGGAATATTTTCCAGTCTATCATGAAAAGGTATGAAGAATTACAACTTGGCCCAACTTTCTAAGACATCTCAGATTACAAATCCAATCCTTTAACTCAAATTAAAAAGAAAAGACCCACCATTTTTGTGGATTTTTAAAAAAAAATAATGCTCCTGCTACAATGCCTGATTTCATTTCCAAAAGGGATAATGTAGGAGCCAACTGCTCTCAAGGTTTTGAATTTTATTTTTCACTTCAGGATCGAGGAGTGTCTGCTTAGAACAGAAATTCCTTTAGCCAGAGCGTGGTAATAATGTGTGGAATTTGTTGCCACAGGAGGTTATGGAGGCCAGGTCATTTAAGGCAGAGATTGATAGGTTCTTGATTAGCCAGGGCATCAAAGGTTATGGGAAGAAAGCTGGTCAGTGGGCCAGAATGGGGGAAATGGATCAGCTCATGATTAAGTGGCCGGGCAGACTTGATGGGCTGAATAGACTATTGCTGCTCCTATGTCTTATGGTCTAACTGATATCAATACTTCACATAAAAGTGAAAGGGTGAAACCAACTGCAAAGGCGATCCAAACAATGGACTTCCTACTGAAACACCTCCGGGTGTTCCAGTTTCTTCCCATCCTTCAGAGTACCAGAAGAACATGGAGGAGCACATTTGTTAAGATGACACCCGTACAAAGTGAGGGGAGGAAAGTTCAGAGGAAACAGAAGGGTTTTCTTTAAAAAAAACACACTGAGAGTATAGGTGCCTGGAATGTGTTGCCAGTTGTGGTGGTGGAGGCAGGTATAATAGGGACACTTAAAAGATTCTTAGACAGATTCATGGATTAAAGAAAAATAGAGGGCTACGAGGCAGGGAAGGTTTATACAAGTAAGCACAACGTCGTGGGCTGAAGGGCCTGGACCGTGCTGTAATGTTCTAAATAGCAGACTATCAGGAATAAAATTACAAGGTCTTCAATAAGACTAAGTACAGTAAACTATAATTGCACTAGGAAATAAATGCAGAAAGTAACAATTTCAATTGTTTTCATTTACCCAACAAGTCTAAAACACTTGCAGGTATGAAAAGTCATGAAAAGGTATGAAGAATTACAACTTGGCCCAACTTTCTAAAACATCTCAGATTACAAATCCAATCCTTTAACTCAAAGATTCAATATTGGCATGGTGGCAAGAGTGTAGTAATCTTCCCTCAGTATCCAGATCAGTGCCATTCTCCCCATAATAAAAGGCTCTAGATTTTTGAATAGCATTCAAATTTGTTAGTTATATTAACCAGTAAAATATACATCTTGCACAGAGACAAAGAGATGTGACTGAAGAGTGCTTGGTCTAAAAATAATCTGATATACAACCAGATCAAGCACATGTAGCACAGTTTCATCAGGTTGTAGATGTGTAGTTGGATGATAATAAACTGGAACTTGAATTCAGTTTGTTCACTAAAAGTAGCATCTCAGCCACTTTCTGGAATGATATATTCCAACAACATTGGAAAAATGTTGGACTCTGCTGTTCCCACAGTTGTAACATGGGAGCAATAAAACCTACAGTCTGAAGTGCAACCCAACAAAAGGTCAGATATTCTTCCTTTCCTATTCCCCAATGAAGCCAGGTATGGCAGGAGGACGGTTTAATAGTCATTTAAAAATTGTCCACTGCCTTAACGGAAAATGTATGACCAATTGTGTTCGATTCCCATCGCCCCATTGAAGGAGGGGTGTGGAGGGTTCGTTAAGGGCAACCGTTAACGTGAGGATGGACAAATTTTGGTCATCTTCTCTGGAGCAGCTATTCTCAATGAGGGCCACAGCATATTTAACGGGGTGGGCGCCAGGGACTGAAATCAGACAATGCTGTTGGTAGGATGGACGAAACCAATTAAACGACTGCTTCACAGGGAAGAGCGCCCATAAACTTTGAACAGAGTCCTAAGGGGGCCATAGCTGAAAAAAGGTTGAGAATGGCTGGTCTGAAGCATCAGAGGTTGAAGTGAGAAATAGAAGTTATAAAATTATGAATGGGACAAAATATTTTTCCCAGGATAAAAATGTTGAATACAGGAGGGCAAGAATTTAAGGTGCTAGGGGAAAATTTTAAAGGAAGATGCGTGGACGTTTTAAACAGCTTTTGGTAGCTGGAACCTGCTGTCTGAGGCAAGAGTGGAAGTGGAGAAAATAGCAGCATACAAGAGGTTTTTAGGTAGAACACAAGGCCTGGAGTGACAAGGATCAAGCAGAAGAGATTTAGTTTAATTTGGCATAGTATTCAGTGAAGACAAGGTGGACCAAAGGGCCTGTTCCTGTCCTGTTTAATAATTCAGCCTGATGCTTCCTTTAACCACAGGCAATGAAGAGATTAGCAGTACCAGCACCTAGGGTTCAAATCTGCCACTTTCAGGAAGGAGTTTGTCCGTTCTCCCCATGTCTACAAGAGTTTCCTCCGGGTGTTCCAGTTTCTTCCCATCCTTCAAAACAGACGTTGTAGGGTTAATTTGGGTGGCACAGGCTCGTGGGCTGGAAGGGCCTGTTACCGTGCTGTATATCTTTTAAAAAACAAGGCCAAGTAGAGGATAGTGATGAGGAATAAAAGTATCAGGTGTAGAATTACAATAGAGTCAATGATTCAATCAATCATAATCTTACTAAAATGGCAGAGGCTTAAACATATGCATTCTACTCCTGTTCCTTGTATTCTAATGCCGTTGGAAGACAAGGTTTGATCCTAGCCTGGAATAAAAAGATCATTCTTACACCTTGCACAAGTATTTAAAAGTTTAGTTTGTCGGTACTTGCATCACACAGACCTGCTTCAAGAAAGTGTTGTAAGGAAGCAAGCACCAAAGGCAATCAGGGGTTTCGAGTGAGGGGAATGCAAGACAAAGCACACGGTCACATAATGAGCAGACCCATTCCATAAAGCCAATGCTTTGCAGACATACCTAGAACCATTTAAGGTAAAGACTCATCTGAATATCGTAAGAGTCAATGCAATTCTACAAATTCTTCTAATGTTTGAGGAATCTGACTTTTATAACTGATGTTGTGAATTCTCACAGCTCGGGCAGCCAGGCACTTCAGGGTCATCTTCATCTGGGTCTTGAGAAGGATTTCGGACACACCAGTTGTGCTCTTGTCCAGTGGTGTCTTCTTCTGCTTGTTGGTCATGTCAGCATGGGCGCCAGCCTCCACCAGGTTAATGATGATGGCGTGCAGGGTGAGGAAGTCACTGATAGGCCGGTTGTACTGCACGATGATGTGCAGCGGCCCGTTGCCGTCTTTGTCCACAGCGTTCATATCAGCTCCGCAGTCCAGCAGCAGCTTTGTGACCTGCGCGCTGGGGAAGCTACACACGTCGCTGGTGTGGAAATCGTCCACTGGCGTGCCAGAGTTCACCGCCAGATGCAGCAAGCTGGAGCCCTCCCGAGTCCGCGGATCAAGGTGGATCAGCCTATAGATCTGCTTGTTGATGCGTGCCCGTTCTTCCTCGCTGCACTGGGTTTTGGTGGAGATGCAGACCAGATACAAAAAGGTAAAGATGTTTGATTCGCAATTGTCCATGGCTGCATGGACATCCACCTCAGATGAACTTTTGATCCGGGACAGGCCCCTTTCTATCTCTAGCACGCTACACTTAAGGACGTTCTCGATGTCCCGGGGCTTCACAGGTTCGTTCAGGTGTATCATCTGAGAGAAGACCTGAGCGAAGCGCAGCAAGTCTTTGTGGGTGTAACGATTGCCTTTCTGCCTCAAGTGCAAAGCGTGGAGCCACAATTTGATGCACTGTTCAAACTCCATGCTATCCGCGTACACAGCCCCCCTGTAAATGATGGGGTGCGAAACGTCAATGTTGTCAGAGCCCAGGATTCGTTCACGCACAATCAGCCCTTCCATGTGAAGGGCATCCCTGTCCTGGCGGATGGCCTCTAGCTCCTGTGGAGTTCTGCTCTCTGTGCGTCCACTGTAGGCCTCGATGGAAGGGAGGGTGGCCTTCAGCAGCGGATTGCTGGGGTCTTTGTGTCGCTCCAGCATGGCCAGGTACAGGTAGTGGTAGGTCTTCTCGATGTCATAGTTCTCCCGGTCGTTGGCGAAGGAGGCACCCAGCAACTCCAGGGCCTCGATACGGCTCTCACGATCACAGTCCACGTGTGACAGTAACAGCTCCACCACGTCGGCCTTACAGCTCTCTGCTGCCACCTTCAGTGGGGTCATGCCATGGCCATTCATTACCATGGTAGCCCGCCACTTCACCAGCTCCCTCACAATCTCCAGGTTGCCAGCTTCAGCCGCAAAGTGTAACGCAGTGGCCCCGCATTGTGCCTTGGCATTGGGATCAGCGTGCTGCTCCAACAGGTACCTGAGCAAAGAGACAACAAGTCCTTAGGACCAAACGCTTGGCAAGAAGCATGCATCAGTATCTACATAAACCACTGATAAACCGTCTTAGCTCAAAAGTATAAAGAGTACATGAGAACAATCACAAGGCCAGGTAGCATTTGTGAGGCCACAGAATTAACAGTTCAGGTCAACGACTTTGAACCAGGAAAGTTTATAACTTGAGAAGCAACGGAACGGTGGAAAGAAGGCCACAGTGTGCAAGGCAGGAGAAGCTAAGGACACGAGTTAATGCAGGGAAAAGGGCAGTGGCAAAGGAGCCAAGGTGCACAGAGGATTTACAAACAGAGGGTGAGAATGCGTCAATTAAAGCATAATGAGAGATGCCATTCTCCATCATTCATGTGAAAGCTAGAGTTAGTGTCGTGCAGCATAGCAACAGGCCCTTTGGCCCACGTATGTGCATGTCAAACATGTATAGGGGGGACTCCTATTTTTCAGCACTTGGCCCGCAGCCTTCTGTACCATGAAGTCACCTAAATAGGACTAAAATCTTGTGGGAGTGAATGCTTCTACTATATCCTTGGGCAGTGCATTACAGAGTTCAACAACCCCTTGAGTTGAAAACAAAATCTTCCTCCAATCCCTTCCCTTAAACACATCCCGACTTAGTGTAGGTATGTCTGCCAAGGGAAAAGTTTTTCATTACCCATGCCCTCATTTTCATGCACTCAAATCACCCCTCAACTTCCACTTTAATAAAAACAAAACCAGACTATCCATGTCTCCCCTTGATTGGAACATTCCATCCTACATTACATCTTGGTTAACCACAGCTCCACTTATTCAATCACATCCTTTTACAGTGTGGAAATGGAACTGTACACTGAAGTTCAGCTGAGACCCAATTTCCCTACTCAGAAATTCCATGCCCTGTCTAATAAAGACAAGTATCCCACATCAGCCTTCACCGCCTTACCCATCTGCACAGCTGTCTTCAGAGATCCTTAAACACTGATCTACTGCTGGTCCCTAGTCCCTAGATTCCTACTATTTATTGCAAATATTAGTCCCCTTTAAAAGAAAAGGCATTCTCTCACATTTTCCAAGGCTAACTTCCATCTGCTGCTTCCCAGTCTCCTTCTTGCCATTGGATCAATATTGTTCAGTCCACAAAGATTACCATTTACTAGCCACAAAACTAGTCATCTTTTGGTCATGTACAAACTGTTAATCGCACACTTTCAGTTGCTTCCAGAGTTAAATGTATTTTTCAAACGGCAAAGATTCTGGGTTGTCTACCCTGGAATTAATTATCTAATCCCAGCTAGACTATTATGAATAGGGGAATGGCATGAGAAAAGAAAAACAAAAATTCAAAATTGTTAAGAGAGCAACATTTTCTCTTCTGATGCCCCCAGTTGAAATGCAAATGTCATTTGTAATGGCCCGATAATGTCAGTGTCACAAAACCTCAACATTGACCCTCAGTGCAATACTAAGCTGAATCTTTTCCATGTTTTCTGAAGAGGATGAAAAAAGGGAGGAAAGCGTAGCTTATTTTCAGATATGCTTCATTTCCTCTGCAATAACACTAAACATTCAACTGTTTGCCCCATTCCTCATTTCAGTGTTTTCTTGCTATATGTAGTTACCTGGTTGATCCAAAGCCTGTAGTTACCTGGTTGATCAGAGACGTGGCACTAATTTTAGTAGAAATCAATTTATAAGCACTCTTACAACTTTCACAACTCAGAAGTCCTCTCTTCAGTTATCATGAAAAAATATTTGCGTCTTTCCCATTTTTTCCATAAACTATCTATATAGGCTCAATGACAAACTGTACTGAGGTTGCATACTAATTATAGAGTCTATTACTCTCTTATTTACTAATTAAAATTGCAATTAGAGCCCAAATTAGTTACGTGTTGTTAATGTTTTGGACTCTCCAGATGGCATTTTAACAGTCAGTTGAATCCATACAGTTCTAATTCACACATTCAAAAGATACGCTGAAGTTCACTGCGCTGGGGTTTACCAACTGCCGCATACTGTGGCTGAGTGGACATTTCTACGTGATTTTCTACATTCCGCTTCCTGTTTGACAATTTATACCTGCCACGGACCAAACTTTTCTTCAAGTTTTACGCTTACCTCATGATTTATTGTGCAGTCTCTACTGTCACGTCACATTTTTTTCTGCTCACTTTTCTTAGTTCATCAATTGATTAAGCATTTCCTACTGTAGGAGCAATTTTAACCAGTGCCATTTCAGAACCGAACAGTAATAAACAATTCAACCTCCTCTCCAGTAGATTATAAGACTGCCAGCACTGATATTATTCAGCTATTTGATAACCCAATCACATTTCTTCTGCGTTATCTCGCCAAGTAAATGGTCTTATTAGACAATCCCATAAACAAGAAGATCCAAAGTGAATTTCCTCCCCAGTAATGGAGACTGTCAATTTTATTTAGCTCCAGGTTTCAGACACGACAAATTCCATTGCTTGTTTTTTGTGCAACTCAGAAGGAATAGGTGTGAATAACAGGCAATCACAGGATGGGCTAACCTCTTCCAGCCTACACACTTATGCTTCTGGCCTCTTGCATATCACTGTATTCAGTCAGATGTCAGCAGTAGCAAAGCAAACAACATGCTTATGAATTAAAGGCTTTAAATTAGCCAAGCCTGTTTAAAGTTGGGTTAACAAACAGAGGCACAAGAAATTTTTAGAATTGATGTCAAAAAGACAGCAAATTTCAAGAAACACCTCAAAAGAAGTAAAGGATGCAGGTTTCAGAAAGGAATTCTAAAGGTTAGGGCTGAAGAAACCAAAGATGCAGCAACTAATCCGGATTTATTGACATGAACAAGTCATGAAATTTGGTGTTTTGCAGCAGTATCACGGTGCAAACATTCATATTATAACCATCTTATAATATTACGATAAAAAATAAAATAAGAACAATAGGGCACAAAAGGTTAGTGACTCTTGTTCAATGATCATTCAGGAATCTGATGGCGGAGGGGAAGAAGCTGTCCTTGTGCTGCTGAGGGCTTATCTTTAGGCTCCTGTACCCTTTTTCCCGATGGTAGCAGAGTGAAGAGGACATGGCCTGGGTAGTGGGGGACTTTGAGGATAGAAGTTGCTTTTTATTTAAAGAAAAGACACCACCTCATGTAGATGTAGTCAATGGAGTGAAGTCTGGTGCCTGTGATGTAGAGCTTAAACATTGGCAGAATAGAGAATGCCAAATGCACTGTATCTGGGTCATGTCCAGATTGTATTTTTAGACCAGACACAGAAACCAGGGGCTCCAGTTTCCTCCTACCGTTCGAAACATCCGGGGATGTCGGTTAATTGGGTGGCCCACATGGACTCAAGGGCCGAGATGTCCACACTGCATGTCGCATTTTTTTGCTTCAATTTTTGCAAAGCCGGCTTCTCATTCAAATAGCGGACTGCTGCCTGTGACGACGCGACGATGGAGAAGTAGTACAGGATTCCAGGACAGAGATACCCAACTTAGCCCGACCACCCGTAAAAATAATTAAGTCTTTGAACTCCACACTTTATGTCACTGAAAGTAGTAATCACATTTCAATAAACATTTTGTCCTGCCTGCAATGCAAGATAGAATGGGTGCATGCTGCCTGCCCAGAATAAAATTCTCTGATCAACATCATGAGAGAAAAAAAAGTATCGACTTAAGTCAGGTTTTAATTTTAATATTCAGCAGATCATCAATCCAGCCTGTTAGAAAAAAAGCGATTCAGGGTTTTGAAGCACAAGGGGAAGAGAAACAAAACATAAACTATAAGCTGGGGGTTTTGGGGGAGGGCGTAACTACACAAAATTCTCCCTCCCCATCATGTCAAATGGGGTTTTTAAAATCATTCACATTGCATGAGGAGGGAGCATCTGGGGAGGCACAAAGGGAGCAGATACAAAGCAAACAATCCTCATAATGAAATCTCCTCCTGACAAACAGCCCTTAACCTTCGCAGCACTGTGGTAAAGTATTGGTCTCAGATAGATTGTTTAAAATACCTTCCAGGTCATTTCCTCAGCTCAACTTTGAACTATAATTTGAAAGTATTAGTCAGAGATTAGGGGAAGCGTTTTCTCCATCTGAATGGTGGACATCTCGTTGCTACCTGACTTACTGTACCACGTCTAAACTCTAGTAATTAATTGCTTTCATAACTGTATATTGAGATTTCATTGCTAGGTTTACGAGGCAATGACAAGAAAGTGAATCTGAATTACAATATTTTAAGTAAAATTCTTGTGACTCATTTGTAAATTAGCCCCAAGTTCCAACTTCTTACTGTCCTGGCCACCAACTCGCATTCAGTGCTCCACTTCTTTTAAGCAACCCAAATCTCTGCCGCCTGTGCCCCCACTTCAAATCCCACTCCTCCACATGTCTCTCACATCTTCTCCTCTCAAAACCTTCTATCACACACTTATTGCTCTGTGCTTCTCCAGCTCGGAATGATCTGCAACATAGTTTCTTCCACCATCGATTCCCTTTAAGATTATGGTCTTAAAGTTTTTTTTTGCATACTAGGGAAATTGTCATGGGGAAAAGGTAGGGAGGTGGAGTCAGATCAACCATGATCTTATTGAATGGCACAGCAGGCTTGATAGATCAGATGACCCATTTCTTAGGTTCTCTTTGCAACCTAAACTCTTCCCTATCTCAGCACAATGCCTAAAGCTTGCATCTTTAGTCATCTGCCCTGTCATCTCATGTAGGGCACGATTAAATTGGCCAATTACATCCCTTACCAAGTAGAAGGACATCTGAATGGCGCCAGGTGCAAGTTATTGTAATTTTTACTGTCATTATATCAGAGCACTTGATTCACCATGTCCAAACAGTAGTTTCAACCACTATTTATTGACACCTCTTCCTGGTTTAAAATCAAGCCACAATGAATACTTTAGCTGTGAGAGAGCACAAGGTAATCATGGCATTGGTAAATGATTACACTGGACAATGTAGATTTTGCTTCCTGAATACTTTTGCGTGTACTTTGTTGACTTTGGGCTGCAGATCACGAAAATTACCTTAAAAATTTTCCTATCACACTGTTTCTTACATACAACTTTTTTGTGATTTCCTGTCATATTTTAAGTCTACTAGGATATTGATCACAAAGCAAGCCATTATGGTTAGTCGAAACATGCCTAGGCAGGTGCTTCACAAATGTTATCTTAGGCCTGGGCATGCTTAGTCAGGATAGATGTAGACAGGATCTAAAAGCAGCTCACATAGACAGATACTGTGCATTACATTGATATCGATTAACAACCTACTTAAAGCAAACAAAACCATGAGGTGCAACATGTCATTGAAAATTCATTTTCTGCGCTAGCACTTGGACGTCTTCCCTGCTGATCCTGGTGCAGCCAGTGACAAACATGGTGAAAAGTTTCACCACGACATTGCAACCATGGAGAAGTGGTATCATGGCAAGTGGAATCCATCATCGATGGCCATCTATTGTTGGACACTGACAGATGTTGAGTACAGATGAAAATCAGCGCCAAAACATTTTAAGGTCAGTTAAACTAATGCAATGTACCAGGATCACTATGCAATTCAACAAGTCAAATTCAATAAAAGTTAATTTACTGTTTCTCCAACTTCCTACATGATGCATCATATCAGAAAATATCTGTGTTCAGCTTGAAGTTGTTTATCATAATGCCCAATCTTTTTTTCAGGAAGCAAACCTTTTGAAACAAAGTTGTCCAGTATTATTTTTGACCAGGGCATTATTCAAAGAACATTTATTGTGTTCCACTAAAGAAGGACTTGACTAATATAATGCAACATAATTCTTGTAAGCAAACAAAACAATGTTGTGCACTGCAAATGGTAACACAAGAGTATCTTGCATGGTACATTTGCAATTTTTATGTAGATATTTTATAGATAATAAATGGCAGCAACATAGATTCTCTGAACGATACGTACAACTCAATAGAAATAAATAAAATTATTTCAGTCGGCATTTATTTACTATTTATCAAACTAACAATTTAGGACATAGATGAGGAGGAACTGCTTTTCCCAGAGAGTAGTGAATATGTGGAATTCGCTGCCCACGGAAGCTGTTACCTCAGTAAATACAATATATTTAAGACAAGGTTGGATAGATTTCTACATATAGGGGAATTAAGAGATATGGGGAAAAGGTAGATCGGTGGAGATGAGCCCATCATCAGATCAGCCACGATCACACTGAATGGCGGAGCAGGTTCGACAGGCATAGAGCCCACTCCTGTTCCAATTTCTCATGTTCTTTTTTTCCAGCAATTCAGCTCTCCATCATCTTAACTAGTGTACAACAGAAGGATTTAAAACTACAATCTTCTGACTTAAAGGCAACAAAAAGCTACAATTTTTTAATTGGGAGCTAAAATTTTTTAAGAGAAACAGCAGGGTTTCAAATATGTCACGAATTATTATAAACACAATTTTCATTTAATAAGCGACAATCTTACCCCACTTGGTGTAAAGCTTCCCAACCTAACAGCTCTCCATCTTTCTGGTAATTCAGAATTATGTCTTTGCATGCAAAATTGTTGAATTATGTAGTCATCTGAAATGAGCATTTGCTTAAATACTTTTTGGGCTCTTGTAAAAAAAGCGGAACCAGCAACTCCTTAAAGTTAATGGCTTTTGTATTAATAGCAGGCCATCTTAATGGACGTAGGTCTCAAGAAGCCAAGTCAGGGGTTGTTTTGGCCCACCTCCCAACCATCAGTTAAAAAAAGCAGTTATGAGGAGATTTAAGAGGTGCTCAAAATGATGGGAGGAGCAATTTCCACAGAGATGGAGTTGGTCGCCAGAAGACACAGATTTAAGACTCTTGGCAAACCTCTTTATCTTGGGTTATTTGGGGATAAATATTCAAAATTGGACAGACAAGTATAATGGTAGGAAGACAAATTGTACTTGGAGGCTGGTAGAATTTTTTGGGGGGGGGGGGGGAGCGCCGGCATCATTTCAGGAGTGGGCCTCAAAAATGGCCAAAGTAGCAGCGTTTGAACGCACGACTTACAAACAGTTTGATAATTTGTCATCGATACACAAAAATGGGGCAAGTATCGAGGTTCCCTGGGGGGGGAAGGGGGAGGGGGTAAATAGCGGTGGATGTGGTGGTGAAGCATATTAATGAACAGCAGTTTTTTTCCCTGTTATTAGAGGTCTAAATAGACATGCAAGGTTATTATTGATTTTTTTTGCTGCCATGTTTGTATCTAAATCTCATGGATAAAGTTCATATTTTCTAACTTATGATTTACAAAACTTTAACACTGACTCAGGGATTTGA